>NC_056739.1:1320930111-1320937611 GCF_019279795.1 Protopterus annectens | reverse complement strand
TCACTGCAGAAGCACCTGGAGGCATCATTTGGCTTTATTAATTCAGGCTTCCTAAATACCTATGTAGTTCTCAAAGTGCCCGAGCCGTATACCAACACATTTTATCTTGAATCTTCTCAAGCAGCTCTCCTCTTTCCCTGCTCCTCTTCACACGGGGCAACTAAAAGTACCCCATTCAGATGAATCACATTTGTCTTAGTCTCTTGTGATGTTTGCAATTTAAATGTCGGTTTGTGATCTGGCCAGAGTGAAACAACTTTAAGTCCACTAAAACACTGGCCTGCTGCTATAGTCATGTGAGTTGCAAGTGGTTAACGGCTGCGTATTCCAGTGTGTATACTTAATGTGCCCAGTATATGATAGTAAACATATGGGTTAATAAGATGCCCTGTTGAGGCACTACTCTCTGATATCTTGCATTAATATGGGTTCTCAAACTGCTGAAGGAATGTTCTTTTCACTCATTTTCATTACATAAGTACAGGTCGGATCCAACAATCGTGTCAGATAAAATTAGAATAACTGAGGAACTTTTCTCCATATGCAAAATGTAAGCATTGCTTTATTGGATTCCAAAGACATTGAAGCTTACCTATTTAACTTAGTGAAGCTGAACCACAGATTTATAATTGCAACAATCATCTGAAGTTTAGCTCTGCATAATTTTGTATTTCTTTCAAAAGAGTTAAAATATATTTTCTGAACATGAGATATATGATCAGCTGTTAGCAGTCAGTAAGTCTGTTCTTTGACCTTTATAACTATTTGGCATTTCCTGTAGCATGGAGCTCTTAAACATCCAAATGTTTGGATGTCCTTCTTTTGATTATACTTATTTATTTTTGACAGTGTTTGCTGAGCTACATTTTCCACAACTAAGGGTTTACTACTAACTGAGCTATGCTATTTTAATTTATGGGTTAAAAAAAATTCATGAAGTGAAACTGCATTTACAGCTCAACAGACATTCAAAAATATAACTGCAGCAATTGTGTTGCCATTAGTTACAGGACTGAAATGAAACAGTGTACTGAGGGCTCTATAACAGCTCCTTAAATGGAGCTTAGCATTTCATGTAGCGCCTCTGCTTTACATTCAGAGACAATTAAAAACGTCAGATTAAGCATCACTTGGAAGACTACCCCATATGCATGTTTGTATGTGTGTGAGTGTGTGTGTGCGCGCGTGTGTGCGTGCGTGCGTCTGTGTGTGTGCGCGTGTTTGTGTGGAGGCTATGCACTAGTCAGTTCTTAAATATACATCTTATTGAAAATAGAGATTACTGACATATACTAATGTATAGATGCATTTTAGACTGAATATTCAGAATCCATTTAATTCAGTCTTGCATAAATTAATAACCTGAAAAACCTGCATTTTCTTAAGATAAAAGGTATGCAGAACAGTGAGAAATAACCAGTATTCTCAGTATAAAAAGCCACTTTTGCTCTTTTACTTGCACAAGTCATATATGGACCTTGGTACATGGCAAGGTCCATTGGAGGGTCACAATGGTGATCGCTGGTAAGCAGGCTAATGCACTTGAATTGAGGTAGACAATACGGAGCATGGTACTGAATGTGTGGATACTAGAGGGCCAAGAATATGTAAGAATTAGGAAAGAGATTGTAAAGTATTGGAATTTAATCAGACTGATGAAGAAGTTGTTTTACAATTAATGGAAAATGAAACATAATAGAACACTGTTTTAATGAAACAGTACTTAGAATGGAATTCAAAATGCATTCCTTTATGGGAATGATGTGTAAATATTTGGGTACAGTCTTTAAAATACAGTTTAGTACAGAAGATATAATTCTGGATCATACCTTTCAGCTGTCCAGATTTTTGCAGAATATCCGGATGTTTGCTTCATGTTTTTGGTCTGTTCATCATAATGTTTGTGGTTTTCTGGCAAATCACTGAGTATTGAAGTCAATGAATAATGACATTCATTTGAGTTTTGGACTTTGTGTCCATCAGAAAATGCATGATAATACAAAACATGCTGTTCTAGCAACTTTTTAAGTTTATAAGAGCACTAAGTAAAATCTGTCCCTGATTTTGTCCGCCCCCACTCATTATGTTTGGCTTTGTCCAGATTTCTTGTGTTAAGAGGTTGTTCAGAATGTTTCCCTTATATCTAAGATAAACAGCATTTACAATGCAGGTATTATAAATAAATATTTGGAGATATAAGTTTGGCTAACTACTGCTTTATTTACTTTGTAAACATTACAGGAGACACTCCTAGCTGGAAACACAAACCCACAAAGTTGTGAGCTTAGTGGCATCAGTGGTATACATGTAAATCAATATTAGTTTCAATCCTGGGAGGCAAAAATGTGATGTATTTAAATGTTTATACCTGATTACAGCAAATCGTTAGCATTTTTGTGCATCTGCATATAAAGATAATAAAACTCAGATGGGTTAACCCAATCCAGTCGTAAACGAATGCTTAAGTGAGACAGCACCTGGAAAACCTGGAAAAAACAAGCTCCCGTTACCATCTAGAAACCTAACCAAGAAACAAGTCGATTTGGACAAAAACAATACTACCAAAAACCACTAGATAACCCCGACTCCAACCCAAAAAAGCTTTGGAATAGTATCAACAAACTTACATCCAGGCAACCCTTCTACCCTCAACCCCTGTCCCAAAAACTCACCAACAGACATTGTCTCCTTTCTAAATTCTTTCTTCATCGACTCTATAAAAAAGTTAACTAAACCCGACAAGACCTCCCTCTCCTCTTCCAATTCCCCTTGCTCTACCAATTACTCCCAGTTTTGTCTTAAAACTGTCCCTACTGCATACATCAAATCTCTTCTTACCAAAATGAAAACCTGCTCCCCCTCTGCTGACAACTTACTTCCTCTAGTCCTTAAACTAGCAGCTAACTCTGTTGCACATCCAGTCTCTATATTAGTAAACAGGACAGTTCAAGAGAACACAGTCCCTGACATCTGGAAAAAAATCCTATGTCATACCCCTCCACAAAGAAGGCAATTCATCTGAACCTACCAACTACAGACCTATCACCATACTAACCCCCTTATCGAAACTTCTAGAAAAATGTATTCATAACCAGCTTCTCAAACACATTATAAGAAACAATTTCTTAACTAACACCCAACATGGTTTTCATCCTCACCACAGCACCTCTACCACTCTCATTTCATTTATACAGACTATCGCCAAAGCACAGGAGAATAACAAAATAGCCTCATGCCTCTTCCTTGACCTATATAAAACCTTCCACACTGTTTTGCATACATTACTTCTCTCAAAACTTTCTTCCCTTAACTTCGTATCTTCTACTATACTATGGTTCTCCAGTTGCCTCCCCAAAAGATTCCAATCCATCAAATGGCTTTCCGCCTCGTCCCCCTTCCTCCCAATCCATACAGGTTTCCCCAAGCATCTATCCTTGGACCTCTCCTTTTTAATATCTTTACAAACAACTTATACATTTCCTGTCCAAACTCCTCACTAATACAATATGCAGATGACTCCACTTTTATCTCATGCTCTGATAACCTTGTCCACCGTCTTGCTCTTACAAAAGATTCCCTCCTTTCAGTCAAAAAATGGCTGATCAATAATCAAATACTTCTCAATCTTAAAAAAGCAAAACTTCTACTCTTCCTCCCCAAATCACTACAGCAACACAAAAATACCTTCACAGTATCTTCTCTTAATAATACACTTATCTCTGTTGAACCACATACTAAACTTATGGGTGTAATCACAGATGACCAACTAAAGTTTGACATACATATTCAGCAAGCCATCAAAAAGACCCACCAAAAACATGGTCTCTTATACATTCATAAAAAAATACCTCACTATTAACGCTAAACATTCTCTAGCACAGACTTTCCTTCTCCCAACCTTACTTTATGCAGCCCTTATTCTCACCAATATTCAATCCAGTCTATTGGCTAAACTGGAAACCACCTACAGCAACATAACCAGATTCACTGCCAACCTCCCTTAAGGTTTATATCAGCATTTCGAAAATGTAATAGTTCAAATCACAAAATATCGAACTGAAATAATCGAACTATTAAATTTTGGAATGCAGATATAAAAAAAACAAAAAAACTAAAGGGTGTAGGCAGTGGGGTAAGCCCCCTCCACCCCACCCCCCACTTAAATATACCAATTCCGAGACCACACTACATTGTAGTAAATGGAAATCTCCCCTTACAGAGATTTCCGTTTACCCATTCGATGTTCTGCACTTTCGGCCTTCTCACGTTGACAATATCACATTCGATATTATCAACGTTCGAGATGCTGATAGGAACCCCTCTCTTATCGCTCTCACCAATGCATAGCTTTAAAAAACCTACAATGGCTTGAACTCCATAACCAGCTCCTTCTTCCCCAACTCCACTTCACACAATCTATCTTAAATCAATCCTCCCACTGTCCTGCCCTCAAAGGACATCATCTATCCCTACTCTCCTAAGCTTAACTTTTGCAACACAGACCTTCACCTCTTAGACATTTACAAACCTAATAAAAATATTGGCCAACTTTTATACAGCCACTCTATCGCCATTACCTGGAACAAACTTCCCCTTTCTCTAAGAACAAACTTCCCCTTTCTCTAAGAACAAACACCAACTTCCTTAACTTCAAAAAACATATAAAGGACCTATTTACTAAATCCTGCCCCTGTCTTTGTCCCACTCTCACCTAAACAGCTCCCTCTCCTCTTCCCCTTCAACTCTCAGCTCTCACACATTATCAGAACTACTCATTTAAGGTCTTTATGATATTCTACCAATCTTGGATTTCTCTCTGATGGTAATTGTTGGATAGAATCTTACTTGTTATATTTTATTTGCTTAATATGTACCATGGCTGTTTAAACCCTCAATATTACTCTCGTATTCTAACATGTTCAGTTATAAGTTGTATTCTGTTTCTCCTGTGTATATACACTTGTATGTTAATATTGCATGATGTTTTGTTTTTGTATTTGTTTATCTGTGGAGCTTTTCTCCTTGGGTCTCCACTGAAAAAGGGCTCTGCTGTCAGTTGGACTAACCCGATTAACAAAGCTCAAATAAACAAATAAATAAATGTTGTAAGTGCTTAGAATGCAGTAAATACTATGATTCAGTAAAATGTTGTTTTTTTCAGCATCAGGGTTTAGTAATTTAAATATTTTCTTTAACTCATAATCAGAGCTCAATGAAGCGAAGAAATTATTTTAAAATCAGTTGACAGACAAAAGGTCATATTTGTTCTCTTCACTGGGAAAGTGAACCTCTTTGCTGCACAAAAGCATGGTATTCTTTGTATGTTGTTAGAAACTGCCACCATAACAGTTCTTTTTACCTGTAGGACTCCGTTTAGTTTTCACTGTCACCATTATCAACATATTGGATAACTCTGTCCATACATTGTTGCTAGTTTCTCTGGTGTGGAGGGATAGAACCATGATTACACCCCAGATGGCACAAACTTGAATAATGTTGCGTGGGGGTGGATTAGGGTGAGTGGCTGTTGCTGGCTTGTCCCTCGGGGGAAGGGCTGTTAAGACCAGTGGTTCTGGTCATCTCATTGCTGCCAAACAAACTGAGACTTGCAAAGCACTGAAATAACTAGGTCTGAGGATGTACAGTTGGTGTTACCAAGCATATTATGGTTGTCACATCAGTTTCCATGTGTGGGGTTATGCCCTAAATTAGAAACACCCTCACAATCTGCATTAATGGATGTGGAAGAGGGCACAAAGAACACCCGTAGCTGCTTGTGTGATGAATCCTCTGGTCATCTGTAATCCTAGTCCTCTGTATACACAGTGGTGGGAGGAAAGAATGAGCCTGAGACTAGTTAGTGGACATCTGAAGGTCATCAGGCACAGAGGAAAAAGTTTACTGAACAATCTCTGCCTCTTTCCTGTTGTTTACCACTTGGTCTCTGGGATATTGTCAGTGAAATTATATAACCTTGGGAACAGAATGTGATCATTGCTAAGTGTTGCTGTGATGGCTGACTCTAAGTGCAGTCTGGGAGTGTTCAGGGAGTCATCCATCATGATTACAACAGAGGCTTGCTTATCAAACCTTCTAAAATGAGGTTTGTATTTTTGTAGCATTCTTAAATGCTTTTATAAACATTTTCCCATATCCAAAGTTTTTGGATCTGATGAAGTCTAGAAGATGAAAGTGCTAATCCAAACAAACTTTCTTTAAAGAAAACTGACTAAAGGAGAACTTTTCTGAAATTTGTTAAAACATCTACTGGGACTAAAAACTTTTAAAAGGGCTCAAAAGAAACCCAGCAATGCTCTTGTGCTAATCTCTTTGGCTTCTGTACTGATAGATAACCAATGTACATATTGCACTTACTATATGAGCTACAGGGACCTATCAGAGATAAACAGAGGACACAATAAGCACATCGTAGATGTTGGCCTGCAGAATACTCGATAGATTTGATTGATATGCTACTTCCACATGTGGAATACACCAGGGGGGAATCATCACTATCACTAGCTTCTCTGACATTGCCTGCCCCTCCAAAGTCTTGGGTGCTATAGGGTGCAAATGTGGTAATAAATGTCCCACCTGCTGTCCATGAACTTGTTATGTCAATAGGAAGGACTGCTATTCTATTAACTACCAGACAGAGTACAACACTCATGGTTTGATAATCATTGAGTTTGCACATCCCCCAGTCAGTTCCCATGATTCCCAGATCTGGCATACAATCATCTGCACTGCCACTTCAGTGCACAGGGCTACCTGTGGTAGGTAGTACAGGTGGAAGTGCAATGACTGTGCTAATCAGATATATACAGAGCCAAAGACAACATGCACAAATGTTTCACCATCCCACTATATTTCAGGTGATGCCAGACACATTCTGGAACCCTCCAGAACCCTGATTGATGGCATCTGTACAGAACCTGTAAAACATAGATGAAGTGCTGTATTACACCATCAAAACCAAAGCCAAAAACATCACAATGCTCATGTCCAGCCTGCTGCAGGCCCCGTTCCTGCCTGGATACACCTTGGGGGCACTGCATTACACTTCTTCCACAGCCTGAAAGATGTTTGTAGCATGCTACATGCTATGTAATGTGAATGCTAGGAATTATGAGGACCAGATGTCCATTGGAGGCACCTCAGGTCTCATTACAGCATCCTGTGCCACAGTTAACACACCAACCTCTATCAGTGAATAGCATTTACACCACACCTCTCCAGACAATAACAAGCTAGGCAAAGTGGTGGAAGTAAGTCCAGCACTACAGGCCCATGATGAACATACAATGAAAGTGCCATGGCACACAGAACAAACATGATACATGCAGTGTTAGTGAAAGGCTATGCTGGGCAGTGAATGGTTGAGTTACACTGTGCATCAGCCACATCCACATATACCACATAAGATGGAGGGTGGAGTGTGCCATAACTGTCTTCATTTGCACACTTGCCAGAGACTCTGATAAGTGGCTGACATGACAA
>NC_056739.1:1320860111-1320925111 GCF_019279795.1 Protopterus annectens | reverse complement strand
GCTAAAGCATTTAGGAGCTATCTCTGTCCATTGGTAGTATGGGGCCAGACCTATGTCCGTTGGTAGTATGGGGCCAGACCTATGTCCATTGGTAGTATGGGGCCAGACCTATGTCCATTGGTAGTATGGGGCCAGACCTATGTCCATTGGTAGTATGGGGCCAGACCTATGGTAAATTTTCTGTTTCCCATGCATAGAACCAAGTTGCTCTTGAATATGGACAGGGATGAGACTTATTTTACATTAATGGATAGTCCTTTCTAGAGCATCCGTATTCTCGCAAGATATACCTGTTCCTTGAAACCATTCTGCTGATATTGCAAAAGAGGTCTTTAATTTTCTTTTTAATTGTTCTAATCCTTCAGCTTTTTTGGCACACCTTACTTATGTCTGTTTCCAGTGTGGGCAGCACATACGACATGCCATGTTGGTCATGACTAGGCTAGATTACCAAGTATGGAATAAATGTGAATAGAGATAGGCATGACCCTTTTCAAATTCCTCACGGGAACATTAACTTGATCTAAAAACATATCCCAGGATGCTTTTAACAATGTTTAGGTAGCTGCAGGCACTGATCTCATGTAAAAACCATATCCGAGAAAGTTGATAACAGTGAGCTGGTTGCTTCAGTAAGGTTCTTGTAAGGTGGTAGGGTCCTACAGTCTTTTTGAAGGAGACAATGTCAGTGAAATGTTACTGCATTCCTAGAGATGAAGATTCTCCAGTTCACCAATGTTACTTGGGATCTTAAAACCTTCAAAGACTGACAAGAATTGCATTATATGCGCCATCTGCCCACCTTAGTAATGCCTGCTAAACCTAACCCTGCCCCTGCTCCTAACATGTGGCTTACCATAAAAAAGCCCTTCTCATAACACTATCAGTATAGTGACAAATTTGAGCTGAATGTGTGGTACAATTTTGAGTATGGCATCCGGTAAGGAAATGGGTTTCCTTGTTCAGTGTAGTATGTGTTGCTCTGTGTTGTTGACATAATGAATGATTGATGTGGTTTAGTCAATGTTCTGTGTGTCGATCGTGAAACTATTTGACTACTTATTTCATATATATATATATATACATATACACATATATAAAAATAAATAAATAAATATTATATATATATATATATATGTGTGTGTGTGTGTGTGTGTGTGTGTGTGTGTGTGTGTGTGTGTGTGTGTGTGTGTATGTGTGTGTGCACATACATCTAGGTAAATCTGATGAATTTAAGAGAATTCTGAGATAACCAATCCAATATGCTTATCATGTGCCTCCACCTAGGAAACTGTAGAAGAACGTACATCTATGGGTGATACAATCAGATTAAATATAGGCAAAATAATTATTCCCATTAGCATACACAACTGGGGCTCTTAAAATGTGCATCACCAGCCTTCTAGGTACTTCTGAAGAACTATTTTACACAGCCTGTTCCGACATTTTTAGAAATCCTTCACAATTTGTGGAAGCATGGGGCATCACCTCTTTTTATCTCGGCTTGCTTTCATATGCCATGCATAAGTTCATTAGGGCAGGATGTCAGTGAGTATCCAAATACAAGATTTTTTCTGATCTACTTATAGATAAAGAAGAGTGCAGACATTTGGTGACTAGAAATGAGCATATCCTCTCATCATTTGATAAATATTAATAAGCACCTGCCATAATCACTGTTTTCTTCTCTGCAAACTGCAGTATAACTGTGGCTGCATTATACAAAGTCACATATATTTTTCATACAATATAGAATATAAAGCTGAGCTGCTCTCATGTCTGTCAGAAAGCACCACCCAGGTGATATGTCATGCTTGTTGAGCTGAATAAAACACTACTGTTGACCTTTTGGTGTTTTCAAATATACGGGAGGGAGGGTAGCTTAATGGCTATGGTGTTTGCCTTATAAAACACAAGGTACAGAGTTTGAATCTCACAAGGGATAATTGGCTAGTCCAAAAATCTCTTGCAAGGGCAGTCAGCTTAGTACTAATCTATGAACCTTTCTACACTTTCCTGCTGTAATTATACTCCAAATCAACCAACATGCAAAATATGCACAAAAGAAACAAATACATAACAAGGCTTTGAACTGGAGGGGTGGATAAATGCTTATTTTATTTAGGAACTTACTCAGAATTTTCAGTTTAAGAGACTTACCCCACAATGAATAGTAACAACTCAGTGCAAAGCAAAACAGGTGTAGAAAAGGTAATGTGCAAATATTCTTATATCAACTCTACCTCCTAAAGTAACTTTAGTGAGTTCATTACCATTAATGCACCATAAGTTTGAGTAAGGAACTTGACAAAAATAAAGATGCTAACAATGCAGCAGCTAAAAACAAAAGTAATGATCCCACTTATTTAAAATTCCATGGTGACCATCTACCACCATTAATTTTCTCCATGGCAAAAGTTAATGTATATATTTGTGATATTGACTGGATAATCAGAAGTACATAATTTACTCAAATGCATTTTAATTGGCTTAGGAGATAGTGAGTTATATGACAATTGCATGTAATTAAAGACTGTCACAATTGTAAGCATCTGACCATGCTGGCTTTTTTCATTTCCTCCAAACACCAATCAGCTGCAGTTAATTGCACCAGATGTACAAATACAACAGCATAAAACAAAAAAGCAACCCGATGAAAAACACTCACTTTATTTGACAAAATAAAGCTTTTGGGTGTAACCCTTCTTCAGTATTTTAAAACTTCCTTAAAACACCTTCCTTTTATACATAATTTCAAAAGACACACATGACTCAGCCATCCGATTGAATTAAATAAACAATCAAATAATTAAACATTTCATTTTAAATCTAAAAAATCATATTATGTTCTCATCATTTGTTTCACATGCATAAGGGCCATATTAAAGACATAACAGGACCCAAATAATGCCCTAAATATAGTCAACATTATTAAAATGTCAAGTCTAAGGTAAAAAATGTTTTACTATTACTTATATTGTTTTTGTTTCGCCACTAACACTGGCTTACTGGTTACCATGTTATTGAGGCCCGGCAGTTTATCCACCTCTAGCCTAACGATCCAGCTATATTCTGCCAGCTCTATCTTAATATTGATATCTCCATCTCTTAGGGTCTTATATATCACCTCCAAAACTTTAAATTTAAAGCTATGTGATGGACCATAGGGCATCATATGTTTAGCTAGGGCATCAGTAACTACCCCCCTCCTCACCTCTGATTTATGCTCTGTTATGCGGTCCCTGAGGCGCCTTGAGAACTTACCAACATAAAACCCTATACATGCCATACAGGTTGCTAGATATACTATAGCAACTGTATTACAAGTAGCCTGATATCTAATCTCATATGCAACATTAGTTACTGGATGTTGGAAGGACAATTTACTGCAAATATTTGCACAGCAGCTGCAATTATAACAAGGGATTGTACCAGGTTTATGTATTACTGGAATCAATAAGTTAACATCAAACTCCTTGTAGCATAATTGTCATTTGAGACTGTTGCTATTTCTATAGGCAAATTTTGGTGTAGTACCCAATAAAGTTACTAGTCCGGGCAGAGACATAAGTATTCACCAGTTCTTTCGAATTATTTTCTTCTACTTGTTTCATCATAACGTTATATGTGGTGACATGCCTTAGTATGTTGGGAGTATTCCCTAACAGTTCTTCACTCTGATTATGATCACTAATGTGGTGGTGCTATCATGTCCATATCTCTTAGCATACTACTCATTATACCTACAACCTGCTCCTCATAATAGCCTCTAGTTATAAATTCCCTAGATATAATCTCCATTTGCTCTTTATATTTTGTCTCTTCAGTATTCAACCTACTAATTCTCAGCAACTGACTTTTTATAATTCCTTTGAATATGTGTCTAGCATGCATGCTGTTTATATGTGTGTATTTATTTACTTGAACAGCTTTTCTATGTGCACAGGTTTTTAAGACATTAAGTTCCCTGTATAGTTCAACATCCAAGTATGATATTTTATCATGAGAAGTTCATTGTGAACTTCAAAAAGGTTGTGGTATTATTCAGAAATTCATTAAATTCTAATAAACATTGCTCATCCCCTTTCCATACCATAAAGCAGTTGTCAACGAAATGTTGGTAAAACAAGACATTCTCTTTAAATGGATTTATGTCACACATAATGTAAACCTTTTCCCATTGACTTAACACAATATTAGCATAGGTGTTAACCATGGGAGTCCCCATGGCTACACCTGCAAGCTGTAAAAGTGGTACTCGAATAGAAACACATTGTTTGCCAAAACAGTCTCAATTATGCTACATAAGTTCTCAATCTCTCTACCTAACATATATGTGTTACTACACAAAAACACACAAATTGAATTAACCCCATAGTCATTGGGGATCATGGTGAATAAGGAGCCTATGTCAAGAGTCACAAGTATATATTCATTATAAGAATTTCCTCTATACCAGGCATATAATTTTTTTAAGAAATCACCCGTATCCTTTATAATAATGAGGACACATCTTCAAATACTTATTCAATACATTTTTGTACATAAATTGACAAGGGCTCCATCACCCATCCCCTCCCTGACACTATGGGTCTCATGGGTGGCTTTATCATTGACATGTGTAACTTAGGGATTCCATAAATCACTGGTATTTCTGGACATGTTACTGTAAAATAATTAAACAGGTCTAACTAAACATCACCTTGCATCTGCAAGTCATAAACAAACATCTTCACTTGGGATATAATTCTCTTAACATCATAGAAATTAATTTCTTTGAAAGTTATTTTATCATTCAGAAAGTCAGTCATTAGTTCAATGTATTCAGTTCTATTAAATACAACAGTCACTTCCCCTTTATTGACCTGCTTGATGATTATATCCTTATTTTCTCTCAATTCTTTGAAGGCCCTAAACTCATCATAAGATAAATTATACTGAGTGGCCTTTTGTTTATTGGTAAAACATTTACTATATAAGCACCTTAAATCTTCCTCACATACAGACTGAAAAGCATTCAATATAGGACAATTGTTTGGAATAAATATATTTTATTTTTTTAAAGATTTAGTCCATTCATTTTCTGAGTCTTTAAAAGTCATTTTCAAGCTAACATTCCTTATGTAGACCTTTAAGTCATTTAATGCATCAATAATTGAGTCTCCATTATTAGGAATAAACTGTAAGCCCTTATTTAAAAGGCTTTCAACTGTTGGTACTAAATCAAATTCTGATAACTTAACTACGGAACTTCCCAGCTTACCAACTATCTGCGTCCTTGCTTGCTCCGAGGTAGGGGTTTGCTGTTCTTTCTCTTGATTGCTGAGAAACCCGGCCATTGTTGAGAACGCCCCCACGACTGCGACCTCTTGCCTTCTTCTACCTTCTTGGGTAGTATTGCCATTATCGGCTTGGATTCTTTTAAAAAAAACCTCTCCATTCTTATTCACCAATGAAGTGGACGCTGGCTCTGCTGATGTATTACCAGCTGATGCACTTATAGTACTAAAGGAAACTTGCCTACTATCTTCCAAACTTTTATCGGCTTCCTGGCCAATCATCTCCTTAGCTGTATTGTTGCCTGCTTCCTCACTGGTCTGATGCAAGGACTGTACTCATCTCTCATTATAGGAAGCCTACTGATTGGTTACTTGGTGCTCTGTATTCCCTGAGCCTTCAAATTCAGGGAAAGTGTCAAGTTCATACATTGAACCATTTTTCCTACGATTATTATAACTGTTTAATGTGGCCGAAGTCTTTGGTCATGGAAAGATATGCCCCATACTAAAATCATTTATGTCCCTTTGCAATTTGCGCTGCTTAGTAGCTTGTAATTTACTGTCCAATACTTTTATTCTTTCTAGCATTTGCTGATATAGATTAGTTACATTTGTAAAAGCAGCAGAACCAGTTATTTCATTTTTCAAGATTCACTATCTTATCTGACAGTTTCTTTTCTACTCTGGTAAAAAAACTCATTCATAAGGATCATATAGTCTCTACTTAGCTTCAAGTTTAGCTGCTGCCACACTTTTAGCAGGTCCGGGTAGATATTAGCATAAGCTGGCATTTTTAAAATTCGCAGACACCTTGGTACGACATTAAACTTCAAACTAGCTGAAAAGCTAAGCCGTTGCCATTGGAGTTTTTTAAATGATTGGACTTTTCTTTCTAGTTGAACAAGGAGTTTACCAAGGTTACCATTGGTTTGAGGAGCAGCTCCCATATTAACCTCATTAGTAACCACAACTTGAGCCAGCAATGGATTATTTGGAAGTACAAGTAGATCACGAACTGAATTCTTAGTTTGCATGTTCTGCATACTCTGTAACGGCTGTGTCATTTCAGTAACTCAAAGCACCCACAGGGGATCCAAATAACAAAACAATACCACCAATCACAAATCAGCTGCAGTTAATTGCACCAGATGTACAAATACAAGAGCATAAAACAAAAAAGCAACCTGATGAAAAACGCTCACTTTATTTGACAAAATAAAGCTTTCAGGTATAACCCTTCTTCAGTATTTTAAAACGTACTTAAAACACCTTTCTTTTATACATAATTTTTTTATCATTTCCTGCATGTCTCTGATGCTTCTTCTAAGATCAAGTGTAGTATCTCTATAAGGAGCTTACATTTCCCTTTTCATTTTGTACACTCATCCTTCTTTTTCATCTTATGCCTTATCATGCCTTTAAGTTGCTGACAGCAATCTCACAATATGACACACATTGGCAACCCTCCCACAGCACATACACAATACAGTGCAACAAATATTTCACTTTTTTGTCAAAAATATTTTTATTCATCTTCCTGTCACTGGCTGACAGTATATTAAACCTACTGCACCAGTGGCGGCTGGTGACTTCAAATCAAATGGGGGCTGCAGGAGACAGCTGAATGGGTGGGGCCAATGGGAAGGGGTATGACCAACTAGAAAGGGGTGGAGTTATGCTAAAAAAATACAAAAACCGGGACTTTAATTAAATATGCTGCCCTGAGTGTCAAATTGTCATTATGAGAGTCCAATCAAGCCAAAATGAATTGTAGAAGAAAAAAAAATATTTCAATGCATTGGCTACATGACAGCTTACTTAATATCTACATGGAAACAAAAAAGTTGTGAGGCATGAAAAAATAAATTACTTTTTAAATACATTATTGGAATGCCAGTCAAAATCAAGTATAAAAAAACAAGCTGCACTCATCTCAAACCACTTCTCCTTGCACTGCAGTTCTAATTATAATTTATATTCAGCTTTATAAACTTACAAAGTAACATGCTGAAAGTATTAATCTCTGTGATGCCCTCACTTGTAAAAATGTTTCTTATCCAAAAAAGACCTGCTGCTTGACAACAACTATCTACTTGTTTCATGGGGAAAACATGAGCAAAGTAAAAAATGAACAGCAAACAAGAAACAAGCTCAAGATAAATTGCTTAAAGGATTACTGCACAGGTTATGGACCACACTTGATAGACTGGCATTCTATTTAGTTTACAGGTAAAGCCTGCAAAGATGACTGCAAGTCTCCAACAAATGGAATGAGCTTCTGAAAATACTGTAATCCTGTCCTTTATTACAAAGACTATATTATGCATTTCAATACCTAAGGCTTATACGCTATCTAGTTATGTAAATATTCTCTGCATGGCAACAACAAAAAGGCTTTCAATGTTAGTAATTCTTTAACAGTATGCTTATTAAAGCTTACTTGCATCTTACAGTCTCAATCAAGCTTACCTGATGGTCATTAAAGCATTGCTACTTAAACACAGAGCAATAGGCATTGCAACAATATGCATTTTCTGAATAAGAAGAAGCATAAATCAACAGTATAAAAATATGACAGAAAACCAGAACATTCTGCAAAATCAAGGACAGATAAAAAGCCACTGTAGTACTTGTGTCTACCTTGGATAGAGGGATACTCTGCACACTTACACTGCATAACTGCTCCTTGCCTTGCTTGGACACATCCAGAGTCACTACATAGTGGAGTGGGGTGTAACAAGTATGTCACAATTTGAAATGTCTTTGGCTCAAGGTGATGGCCCTGACACATTTGTCATACCTCTCAGCCTCAGAGAAAGAAATCTGGACAAAGCCATAAACAGAAGTAGGACAAAGGACCAAAAATAAGGACAACTTTTAAATATTGCTCTTATAAACTTAGAAAGATGACAGAATAAGCAGGTCTTGCATTAGCATGAATTTTCTGAAGGGTATGAAGTCTGAAACTCAAATGTCTGTCACTATTTTCTAACTTCAATCATTAATGATTTGCCACTAATTTGCCAGAAAACCACAATTTTATGTAGAACAGACCAAAACTGTGATGCAAAAATATAAAATAGCCACACATAACATCTGGGAACCTATCAAAGAAGGGACACTTTTTTAATATTAGTACTGTTAACTTGAGCAGCTGACAAAATAAGAGAATCTACATGCATTTCTGAAATTAAAAGTAATCTATAACTCTGATCATTGCAATTATTAATTGTAAACTCTCCACGCTTTCTTCCAAATTTACCATTTTGCAGAGGGATTATTAGGGAGAGCAACATTCTGAGTCAAAATTGGGGACAGTTGAGAAGTTTGGATATACCTAATTCTATAAAGTGATTTATTTGTGCATACCTCTCAACCTCTTAATGCAGGAAATCTGGGCAAGGCCAAATATATTGGGGAAACATACAAACAGTACTAAAAATTGCTCTTGTATAAACCTAGACAGTTGACAGAATAACAGGTCTTGCTTTAGCATGCATTTTTCTGGAGTATGAAGTCTGAAAATCAATGTCTGTCATTATTTAGTGACTTTATTCCTAAATGATTTGCCAGAAAACCACAGATTTTTTGAGGAACAAACCAAAAATAAGAAGCAAAAATCTATTCATTCTGCAGAAATCTGGACAGTTAAGAAGTATAGTTCAGCTGGGGCTTTCTGAGTTTGCCACCCCCCTCCTCACAAAATCATGGTTGAATGGGACCTCCTCCCTGCAGCTATTCCAGTGTCCCATTACTTGGCTATTTCGCCCCATTTACCATAAACACTGTAAGTGCATGCTGCTTTACTTCTATGATGATTCAGATTTCATTTAAAAGTTTTATTTTACATTTTACAGCACAAACACTAATAAAAATCTGCTAAACAAAGCAATGCAGTCTCACAATGAAAATAGACTTAACATTAAAACTTCTCTGCCCTTGAAACTCACATTCATTGAAACAGCATCAAAACCTAGATTCAAAGAAAATGCATCTGTCTAGTGGCAGACGAAAACTAACTTTTGCTGTTTTTAAATCATAGGCCCCTTGCACATGAAACATACATGTGTTCTTTGATACACCTTCTTGATTGTATTAAATTATATTCCTTGTATACTACAGTACAGCTGACAGAGGGTGTTTTAAATGTATTGTTTTGAACATTTGAACACTGGCTATGTTCTTGTACTAACCCTGACTAAGATCTCTCTTCCTTTCATCCTAGATTATAGCACCAATTTAATACTCACTCTATAGCCACTTAAAGACCATTACCTTCTTAGACTTTTTATACCCTTGAAAGACTGTATTGTTATTTTTCTGCCTTATAGCTAAGTCACTGCCCTCAACTAATTCTCCAGTCTTGTATATATCTATTCTATTTTCCTGTGCCTTATTTATAATTTTCTATTGTGAATCTCATACATCCTTCTGAATACTCTTTCTTCTACTAATTGTTGGTCAACTACACAAAAAAAAAAAAAAAAAAAAAAAAGGGGGGGGGGTTCTATTTTTTTTTTGCTGTTTTTCTATCATGAATGCTAAGTTACTATGTAACATCTGTTGTGTCTGACAAGCAAACTGTAACCAAAGTTGAAATATTTTGTTTGTTCTTGTTTTTTATGTGGAGCTTTTCTCCCCGGGCCTCTACTGAAAATGGATATATATCCAGTTAGACTAGCCCAGTCAACAAATGTAAAATAAAAATAAAATAAATAAATACATTTTTTCCAGTAGACAATGAAAAAAAATGCATGCACCAATAATGACAAAACTGCCCAATTCAGAACATTTCCATCATAAAAGTCTACTCAAACTTTTACAATCCACCTCTCTCTCTCTCTCTCTCTCTGTGTCTTTCGGCTTTTTCCGATTAGGGGTCGCCACCGCAGATCACCTTGTCCCCTCATGATTGACAGTGGAGCTTTTACAGTGTCGAGTTGCCAGCCCGGCACCCAACCTTCCACAGAAGGCACACACATGCATGCACTCATGTCTAGGGCCAATTTTATCGTGTCCAGTCCACTTGCAGCATGTCTTTGTGGGAGGAAACTGGAGCACCCAGAGGAAACCCACACGACCACAGGGAGGACATGCAGACTCCACACAGAAGACACCCCAGCCGAAGATTGAACCAGAGAGCCTCTTGCTGTAAGGCGACAATGCTAACTGAGGCATCACTGTGGCCATCCTAAAGTATCAGTAAATATGCACAATCTCTGCAGAAGTAAAAGTCATCTAAAGAATTCCACATTAAAGAGATCTGTAACTAATGAAGAGGTTGCTGGTAGCAAATAACTTTATGTTTCATTGTTTCATATACAAATAAAGTGCCTGTTGCCCTTGAGGAATAAATTGTCTATGTTACATTAAAAAAATGATAAGCTAGTAATATTGCAATAGGGAATGGATGGCAAACTGATAACAGGTTCATCATTACTAGGTATCTCTGCCAAAGAGGACATTCTCAGGACTGCAGCATTCACCCCCTTTAAAAGTGCAACACAGTACAGTAATGCATCTATATACTGCAGGAGTAGAACCCACAACCTTCTGCATCAAAAGGCAAGTACATTACCTGTTGTGCTATTAACAATACAAGCAGACTCAGTATAAGAAGCACTAAACTTCTCTTTAAGCTCTCAGCTCCTTGTAAAATCCACTTGACGCTCAACTGTATCTCTCAACTTTGAAGCAGAAGAAATCTGGAAAAAGCCAACATTTATTGGGGAGGGGACAAAAGCCCCAAAACTAGGGACACATTTTAAACATTGCTTGTATAATCTTGGAAAGTTGCTAGAATAAAATGCTGTGTTACCACCATGCATTTCACTGCCAAGTCTTGAACTCTATGCCAAATCAGCTGTTTCTTGAAAGACAGGTAGACTGAAACTTAAATGGCTATCATTTTGTGAATTCAGTTCTCACTATAGCTCTCAACCTGTTATCACAAAAAACTGGACAAAGCCAATAATGGGGGAATACAGCCTCAAAAATAGGGACACATTTCAAATATTGATCTTATAAATAGAAAATTGATAGAATAAAAGGTTTTGTCTTACCATGTAGTTTATGAAGAATATTAAGTCTGAAATTCAAATGCCTGTCATTATTTAGTGAATTCAAAGTCCAACAGGAAAACCACAGATTTTATGAGGGACAGAACAGAACAAAAATATAAGGCAAAATTTCACAAGTGGTGGTGGGTAGGGAATTCAAGCTCTTGGTACCTGCTCTCAAGGTACTGGGTTTGAGTCTAGCCACCAGGTATACTTAACTAGAAAGACACAGAACAGTTTCCTGCAAAAAGTCTAGAAGCACAGTATACACATCAGTCCTGCTTCAAAGCTATCCATCAGCACTAGAAAGCCCGCAAGAGCAAAGTCCTGTCCTTCCCATGAGAGCAAGCTGCTACCCAGCCTGCAGATGTTGCAGTCTGGACCCCGACTTTTTGGATCTCTGCTGTTGCATGCTGTCTTCCTAATCTGGACTGTCTCACCAGCAGTCTGGATTCTGTGTGCATGCTCTGGACTGGTTCAGCAGCAGTCAGGATATTGGGAATGCCCTGTGTACATGCACAATGTTCCAAGACTTGCATTTATTGTTTTTTTTAAGTTCTGGGACTTGCTTTTGTTGTTTTATTTATTTTTTTTTCTATTTTTCTGCTGGGGGACCTTCATTCCTGCAGCCCAATAGCATGAGCCATCCCCGTATTACACATTTTGTTCATCCCTTGGTCAGTTTACTGATTCTATTTAATGTTTTTCTGCAAGCCATTCAGAACTCAGATATCTAAATATCAGTCAAATGCAAAATACAATAATTAGGTTTCTGGTAAACATATGATTTATTTAGCACAAACTAGCATTTTCTGCATAATCTCCTACTGTATGTATGTATGTATGTCATTCTGATCTCTAGGAGTTGCATGTTTACACCTGAAAATGAATGTGGAGAGGACAGTTGCATGGTTTCAAGTTCATCAGCAGGAAAATAGATGTGCATTTTATATATTTCTGCAGTAATTAATGCAATGTATAAAAAAATAAATGAAAAAATAAACAGTGTGTGTGTGTGTGTGTGTGTGTGTGTGTGTGTGTGTGTGTGTGTGTGTGTGTGTATATATATATATATATATATATATATATATATATATATTTGTATGGTTTCACTTCATAATCTCAAATTACTGAAATATCGAATTTCAGTAGCTCGAGACTGAAGTGTGAAAAATACACTTGCACGAAAGTGCAGAATCCCAAACGAATGTGGAAATGCTGAATCCGCGGTTGTGGAAGCATATACATGCAGTGGGATTCCCTGTGTTCGTGATGTGCAGTGTGGTATATGGATGTAGCTGGAGATTCAGGTAAGTGATATTTTACTAGGGTTTTGGCTAGGGATTTTAGTGTGTTTGGTGTGTTTGGAGTTTTGAGGTGTGGGTTAGGGTAGGCAGGTAAGATTGTGAGTGTGTAAGTGTTGCGAGTGGAGATATTTGTACATATGTGATGTGTGTTTGTGCAATGGGAGTGTAGAATGTGTAGTGGTGTTTTTTGTGTGTTTGTATTTTTAGTACAACCTTGGAGTTAGTATATATAAGTAGTGGGGGTGTGGGTGGCACAGGGGGGTTTGCCCCCCTGTTTATATGAAGGGTCTGTGCATGTGTTTGTTTTGTTGTGTTTGTGTGTGTTTTGTTGGTTTGTAGTGTAGGGAGGAAGGTATATGTGTGCTTGTTTGTGTGTGGAGTGTGTATGTGGGCAGTTGCAATTTTGAATCGCGCTTTTGGGGTTTCGGGTTTTTCAGTTTTCGGCTTTACAGTCTCAGGATACTGAATTTTGATATTTCAGTATTTCTGGATTGTAAAGTGAAACTATATATATATATATATATATATATATATATATATATATATATGGGTCAACTTCACTTCACCTTCAACTCATTTGACTGACTTTCATTTGACCAAGACCAAATCACCTAAAGTATTCATGTAGAACGTAGTGCTGTAGTGTTTCTAAACATGGGTATGTCTCTTTACGTTTTTATGGGAAGTATCTGAAGTAATATGGTGGATGTTTTGTGCATTCCCAGCAGTAGTGGAGTGTAGAGTACTGTAAGGCAAGTAAAAGGTATATGCCTTTTCCCCACTGTAGTGCAGTGCTGGAGTTAGTATATAGTTAGGGGGTATGTGAGGGGCACAGCCCCTGACACTGGGGGATGTGAATGGCATAGCCCCCACCTAGTTTGGTTTTATGTTGTCCGGATTCAGTTAGGAAGGTAAGTAAGTAGTTTTTAAGTTCTGGAAAGAGTTAGTCATTGGTGTTGTAAGCGTGCATTTCTATGGGGTAAAATCTAGTATGTTGAAATTCAGCATTGTAAGGTGCCGTGAAATGAGTCAGTCAAATGAGTTGTCGGTAATTTGAACTTTAGGTGATTTGGTCTCGGTGAAATGAAAGTCAGTCAAATGAGTTGTAGGTGAAGTGAAGTAGATCCATATATATATATATATATATATATATATATAAAACAATGTCTGGATTTTGTTCTGAAGCTGACTGGTTTGTCTGAAAAAGATCATAGAACACAGAAAAATACACATCACATTTATTTTGAGTGCATGGAACCAAGTCAGTATCATTTAAATTCCATATAATTTTAAATTTCCTTCTGCAGCATTGTGTTGTCAGGACAAAATTTTGGTGGAAAAAATGAGAATATACAACACAGAAGTAGCTAAAACTCAAGCACTCAGACTTTGAGAAAATTTCATGCCAAACTAGAGAACTCATATCTCTCATAGGTTCATAGGTTCATAGGTAAGTACTAGACTACCTGCCCTTGCAGGCCATTTTAAGCCTGTGACATCATAATACACTCAAAAAACTCATAAAAAACAAAACACAAAAAATATACTATGCTGTTCAGCCACCTCAGTTTATTCCAAGCAAATCTGGTACTTCAGCCATTTGCTTTCTTAGGATAATAAACTTCCAGTGTGAGGTCACTTGTATATAGGTTAGACCCAAATGATTAACAATTAATTAATTACTTATTGAACTTCAATTAATTTATATTAAATTTGTATATTAAGTAATTTCTTATATAAAAACTTTAAATAACATTACCAATATATTTACTAATTCAAGTTTCATTTAAAACATTCGCTTCATCTAAAAAGTTTAATTTACCTACAAATTCAAATCCCTAGGCTGCGATGTCCTATAATTTAATATAATTTTTAATTTCTAATTTAGTTAATTTATTGGCAAAATTATCCCCCCCTAAACAAATAAGGTTGGACCAAGACGGTGAAAAAGAAACAAGTATCTAAACCCTGATGAACCTTATGAAAATGTTCTGCCACAGGACTTTTAAATTATGCTTCCTAATATCCCCAAATGTTCCAAAATACAGATTTTTACTTTTCACTTTGTCTACCCCACATACCATTTTGTAATTTTACAACCACACCCAATAATACACACTATCCCACATGATTCACAATCAAATCTCTCTCTCTCTCTCTCTCTCTCTAGAAATACATTTTCTCCCATTAATTTTAGTTCCTGTTGAATGCCTGATTTTAGAACAAACCTTACAATGCCCACGTGCAAAAGAGCCCCTTCTTTCCAAAACTATGGTAGATTGTATATGTCTGAAATTCCACACTTCTTTAAACAAGTTTCTTTGCAGTGTACTTTGGGTTGGCTCCAGGTGTTGGTGAAACATAATTTAAGGTTGCATGATAGAATTCAAAAAGAGATCATGCAGCTGCAAAGTGCACTAGTGAGTGAGATTCCTGAGTCCTGTCATGTCAGTAAAATGAAGGAGTTATAATTAAAAATTGAAAAGGCAGAGACTGATATTCTTGTTTGGAAAAAGAAGAAATTAAATAGGGACATTAAGGACTTTGAGAGCAGCCTTATCTACATTTGGCAATATAAATCTTGCCGTGAAGGGTCAAAGGTGAGATCCTCAGACAGCCATGATTTTGTAATGTGCGATTCTTCAGTATCTTCAGTTGAAACTCCTTCTAGCAAAAAAAGCATTTCATTTGAAAATGTGCAGGCAGAGGATAATGGTCAAATGTCTGAACAATTGGAAATGAATGGAAATGATTTTTCAATACACCCAAATGGTTGAGGAAGAGGGAGAAAAGGTCGAGGTCAAGGCAAAAATACTTAAGCAGTTCATCTTGTTTAACTACATGTATTCGGGACATTAAAGTTGTTTCTAACTTAGAAGAGCTGCGTAATCATAACACTATGCCAATTTTTTTAAACATAATTAATTTGCCTGATTTACATATTTCAGCTGTAGCAAGAAATGTTTTGTTATGAGGGGCAAAGTTTGTACCTACTAGAATGCCTACTTTAACCGAAGTCTTAATAGATGTTAAGAGATTTTGTAGGAAATTACATATACAAGTTTTTTTTCATAATAAACCTAAAAGGCAAAGTGTTACTGAAAATACCAAAATGGATTGTGTAAACAATTTTCTTAATTTGTCAACTTATGAGACTGATTTTTTTTGATACTTTGTCTCAGATATATGTGGGGAAATGGATTAAATGAATAGTTTAAAATGTTAGCTTTTTTTGTACAGGATATGGCAGATTGTGTTTCAGTTCTAGCTAGTTTATTTGAGACTGTGTTATGCAAAAAAAAAGTGGAGTTTGAATTTGCAGCATTTATCAGATTTAAAAAAGTTATAATTTAACAAAAGATGACTGGTTGGCTTTACAACAGATTCAGGAAGGCCTGAATGATTATGTTTTCAGGCAAGCTGACAAGGGGGGGGGGACTGGGTTATTATGAGTAAGTTGAAGCATATTAAGATGGTGAATGAGTTATTATTAAATAAAGAGGAATATATAAAAGTATCATATAACCTAATTGCTTTGTTTATTTCAGCATTGCTTGAAGTTTTGGAAAGGGGAGAATGGTCAGGTTTCCTTACCCCTAGTGATGTGAGTAAATTGCATATTTCTAAACCCAGTGATCCTGTGTTTTATGTTATTCCTAAAGTACATAAAAAGTTTATAGACCCACCAGGTAGACCCATTGTGTCAGGAATTGATTCATATTTGCAAAATGTGGGAATTTTTTTGGATTGCAATCTTAAGAAATATTTACAAATGGTTCCTGCACACATCAAAAACACTTTGGAACGGTGACATTTTGAAATGAGTTGGCTGGAGGGAAGATTTTTATTGGGTCATGGTGGAAGTTAGTACTTTGTATACAAATGTTGAGCTTAGATGGGGTTTAGAGGCAGTAAATAATATAATGGGGGGAAGGGACCCCTCACATTTTTCTCATTATCATTTTGGAATTTTGTTTGACACATAATTATTTTTAAATCCACAAAGAAATGGTGAAGTAACCAAGGCACAGAATGTCCTAGTTTAAACACAGTCCAAGAATATATAAAACGTAGGTAAAATCCAAGGTAAATTTATTCACTCAGGTAAGCGCTTTCATGATACACATATCACTTCTTCAGACCTTCAAACAAACACTTCCTACTCAACTATATTTAAACAGTATTCAAACCAATCAAATCAAACCAATTAATGCTTGAAGTAATTAACACTTAAAGTAAAACCAGGCATTCTGCAATATGTACAAAGTCATACTGGAAAAACATTTCAAGTATAGATATGTAATAAACATTGCAACATAAAATGCATTAGTTAAAAACAATTAAAATATATATTTAATATGTTTCTCTGTCTTTCATTTAAATAATTTAATTTCATTTGAACAACCTCCTATTCTTTAAAACTGGTTTCAAGGGTATTCTATCATTAAGGCCCTTTCCTTTATTAGCTCTTAATCTGATAATCCACCTAGTTTCAGAGGTCTCTGTATGGTTCCTTATATCACCACCTCTCTCATTAGGAATAATTCTCTCAATAACTGAGAACATAAAATTATGGTCATTGCCTTCAGAGGACACATGTTTGGCTAACGCAGTAGTGGCAACACCATTTCTAATATTTAATAAGTGTTCCCTGATTCTAAATCTTAGCTGTCTGTCAGTCTTGCCCACATAAAATGCAGAGCATTTCTGACAGACAGCCAAGTAGACCACATGGTTTGTGTTACAATTGGCTGCTACACTAAAATCATATATTCGCTTAGTGTCTGGATGTGTAAATACATTCTCATGATTTATGTAAATATTTTGATTGCATCCACCACAAGGAACTGCCCCTTTTATTCCTGCCATATCTTGTCCTTTATTATGATGTGGAAAGCATAACATCCTTTTCAAAGATTTCCTGTTCTTAAATATAAAACTTGGATTTTCCCCTACGACTTGTTTGATTTCTGGATTCTGTGTTAATATATTCCAGTTCTTTTTTATAACATTGGTTATTATATTCACATCGCTGGTAAAATAAGTAGAGAATCTAACAGATTCATTTTTATGTTGAACATAACCTGTTCTATCATTATTGGGCATTGAAAAATATGGCTTACCTATACTATCTCTCCATGAAGTAGATGCATCCAGGATACCTGTGGTCATACTATCAGCATAACCCCTTTCATTAAATCTGTGTTTCAGACTAGTTAGTTCTTCCATAAATTCATCATCCCTGGCTGTTAGCCTTGAAGTCCTAAGGGTCTGCCCTTTTACTACATTCTTAAAGATATGTCCTGGATGCATACTGCTTCTATGGAGTAAAGTATTTCTATGGCATTTCTTCCTAAACAACTTGGTGGTTATCCCATTCACATCATCCATATTAATCATTACATCAAGAAATTCTGTTTCCTGTCTAGAGTATTTCATCTCAAATTTTAGAAAGTCAGTGCTGTTATTAATTTCTGTAGTGAATTCTTTTAACGTTGCATCATCACCACTCCATAACAGGAAGAGGTCATCAACAAACCATTTATAAAATTGGATCTGGGGCCATCTTTCATTAATAAGCACATTCCTGTTTTCCCATGTGGCCATGACGAGATTGGCATAGCTATTTGCGCTTGCCGTCTCCATGGCCACACCATCTTTCTGCTTATGTAACTTACCATCAAAACTCAACACATTATTGGTTAAAACTAACTCCATTAATAAACATATTAGATCTATTTTCTTTCCATCATATGTCCCTTCTTCCAGCAAATATTGTCTCAACAATTCTAATCCGATTGTATTCAGAATGCAAGTAAAGAACGAGCATACATCTAGTGTCACTAATAGCAGAGCTCCATCTTGTCTTTCATATGCATTATTAAACACATATAGGTCCTGCAAGAAAGACAGCTAAGATTTAGAATCAGGGAACACTTATTAAATATTAGGAATGGTGTTGCCACTAATGCGTTAGCCAAACATGTGTCCTCTGAAGGCAATGACCATAATTTTATGTTCTCAGTTATTGAGAGAATTATTCCTAATGAGAGAGGTGGTGATATAAGGAACCATACAGAGACCTCTGAAACTAGGTGGATTATCAGATTAAGAGCTAATAAAGGAAAGGGCCTTAATGATAGAATACCCTTGAAACCAGTTTTGAAGAATAGGAGGCTGTTCAAATGAAATTAAATTATTTTAATGAAAGACAGAGAAACATATTAAATATATATTTTAATTGTTTTTAACTAATGCATTTTATGTTACAATGTTTATTACGTATCTATACTTGAAATGTTTTTCCAGTATGACTTTGTACATATTGCAGAATGACTGGTTTTACTTTAAGTGCTAATTACTTCAAGCATTAATTGGTTTGATTTGATTGGTTTGAATACTGTTTAAATATAGTTGGGTAGGAAGTGTTTGTTTGAAGGTCTGAAGAAGTGATATGTGTATCATGAAAGCGCTTACCTGAGTGAATAAATTTACCTTGGATTTTACCTACGTTTTATTTATTCTTGGACTGTGTTTAAACTAGGACATTCTGTGCCTTGGTTACTTCACCATTTCTTTGTGGATTTTTATGACTTTATTGTACCTTGGTGGAGTACTTATCCTAGCTGTTTCCTGTCTAGCATTTTCTTGGTTTTTATTTTTTGGTTACAGTTGGGAACAATGGCTGAAGAACGCATAACTCTAACTGTTGCGCCTGAGATAGAACTTGATTATTCTCCAAATGTGGAAACTGGAATACCAAAGAAAGCATCGTATAAACTACATGAACTGCTAAATAAGAAAGGTAATCCTTTGCTATCTAATGAGACTTTTTTTGATGGAAATGGTATAGAACATGAAGAAATAGACTATGCTGCCTTTCTGAGGGCAACACATAGACTAGAGGATGGCCTATACAAGATTAAGAAGCTATATACACAGAGATGTTATTTTGAAGCATGTTTGAAAAATCATGTCATTCCCAGAGGACTTAGAGTCCTGAAAATGCCAAATCAAGGGGAAAGGCAACCTGAGTTGTTAAGTAAATGGCAGCAGCTCAATTTAGAACTGAGCTTTAACTATATTCGCCTATTATTGGAATCCTCTGTTAAAGAAGAGGAAGAAATAAGAGCCAATGTAATTTCTGAACAGGAATCATTATTTGCTTCATATCCACATAAATTAGTGGATGAGAAATGTGCTTCGATAGCTGAATCTGTAGCAGTTTTTGAACGTAGACTGCTACGTCAGAAATTTCACAAACTTGAAAGGGACAAAAGGGATTTTAAGGAAGGGGACATCTTTGTATGTCCCAGAAATAGCAATTATGATTGTATTAAAGAAGGTACGACCTTAAACAATGAGAGGGAGGGGCCACGTTAAACAATGCGATGACATCACTATAGAGAGTTTTGAAGAGGAGAGGAATTTAGGAGCGAGAACTAAATCTAACGCTCCTCCAACTATCAGCGTTCCTTTAGCGATGATTTCAACAGCTCGTTTAAATGGCGGAATGGAAGGAAAGCAAAGGCTGGAATCCATCGAGCAAGTGTCAACAACTTTTGTTCACACGAGTGAAAAAGTGGAAGAGAGGCGAAGGCTGGAGTCCACCGAGGAAGTGCAACAAAAGAAAGCCACATCAGGAATACAAAATGATGGACAAGAAGGTACATCGAAACAGGTTTTTCACATGTTTCCAATAAAATTGAATACTTCAGAGAGGCAGGTCATACAGCATGAACCGCAACAAAAGGAAAATACCTGCAAGCCCTCCAGCCCTGGGTGTATCCAAGAAGGCATGGAGAAAGGAAGTATAGTTTTAAATATTTCCTCAAGGAATTTGACCGAACATGAAAGAAATGTTTTGGAAAGGGGACTTTCTTTTATTCCATCACAACGGACTGAGGTAACTGATACCATTTTAGATTTGCACATGTTTGGTAGGAATGTTTTGTTAAAAATGCTTTTTAAAAATCAGGGTGGTGAGCCTAAAGATGTTAATGTATATAAGAAACCTAGTCTATTTATTCCACCCAGCCATCCAGTTATTGATGTTTTTATTAACATTTGTGAAAATATAATATTTGAAAATGTGAATGGTAAAAACAGAACTAAAACTTTATCCAATTTTAGCAGGGATGAATAGAATGTGTTAAAACAATTACAGTCTGACACAAATGTTATCATTAAGCAAGCAGATAAAGGTGGCCCTGTAGTTTTAATGGATAAAATGTATTATGACATGGCGATATATGAAATGCTGCAGGATACCTCTGTATATGAAAATATCAGCCAAGCTGATATGGAGGGGATGTTATCATGATTGGATGGGATACTATATGATTGTTTATTAGATAATACCATCTCAAATGAGCTATACGATTACTTTAAGGTAAAAGAACCTCTAGTGCCTAGCATACATGGTCTGCTGAAAATCCATAAGGATGTATATCAACCTCCTTTAAGACCTATAGTGTCAGGACGTAACTGGTCTACAGAGTCTATCTGCATATATGTTGAGAAGAATTTAAGAATGTTAGTAAATAAGAACAGGAATATTCTAAGAGACTCTAAGTAATTCTTGCAGGACCTATATGTGTTTAATAATGCATATGAAAGCCAAGATGGAGCTCTGCTATTAGTGACACTAGATGTATGCTAATTGTTTATTTGTATTCCGAATACAACTGGATTAGAATTGTTGAGACAATATTTGCTGGAAGAAGGGACATATGATGGAAAGAAAATAGATCTAATATGCTTATTAATGGAGTTAGTTTTAACCAATAATGTGTTGAGTTTTGATGGTAAGTTATATAAGCAGAAAGATGGTGTGGCCATGGGGACGGCAAGCGCAAATAGCTATGCCAATCTCATCATGGCCACATGGGAAAACAGGAATGTGCTTACTAATGAAAGATGGCCCCAGATCCAATTTTATAAACGGTTTGTTGATGACCTCTTCCTGTTATGGAGTGGTGATGATGCAACGTTAAAATAATTCACTACATAAATTAATAACAGCACTGACTTTCTAAACTTTAAGAGGAAATACTCTAGACATGAAATAGAATTTCTTGATGTAATGATTAATATGGATGATGTGAATGGGATAACCACCAAGTTGTTTAGGAAGAAATGCCATAGAAATACTTTACTCCATAGAAGCAGTATGCATCCAGGACATATCTTTAAGAATGTAGTAAAAGGGAAAACCCTTAGGACTTCAAGGCTAACAGCCAGGGATGATGAATTTAAGGAAGAACTAACTAGTCTGAAATGCAGATTTAATGAAAGGGGTTATGCTGATAGTATGACCACAGGTATCCTGGATGCATCTACTTCATGGAGAGATAGTATAGGTAAGCCATATTTTTCAATGCCCAATAATGATAGAACAGGTTATGTTCAACATAAAAATGAATCTGTTAGATTCTCTGCTTATTTTACCAGCGATGTGAATATAAAAACCAATGTGATAAAAAAGAACTGGAATATATTAACACAGAATCCAGAAATCAAACAAGTCATAGGGGAAAATCCAAGTTTTATATTTAAGAACAGGAAATCTTTGAAAAGGATGATATGCTGTCCACATCATAATAAGAGACAAGATATGGCAGGAATAAAAGGGACGGTTCCTTGCGGTAGATGCAATCAATGTATATACATAAATCATGAGACTGTATTTACACATCCAGACACTAAGCGAATATATGATTTTAGTGTAGCAGCCAATTGTAACACAAACCATGTGGTCTACTTGGCTGTCTGTCAGAAATGCTCTGCATTTTATGTGGGCAAGACTGACAGACAGCTAAGATTTAGAATCAGGGAACACTTATTAAATATTAGGAATGGTGTTGCCACTAATGCGTTAGGCAAACATGTGTCCTCTGAAGGCAATGACCATAATTTTATGTTCTCAGTTATTGAGAGAATTATTCCTAATGAGAGAGATGGTGATAATAAGGAACCATACAGAGACCTCTGAAACTAGGTGGATTATCAGATTAAGAGCTAATAAAGGAAAGGGCCTTAATGATAGAATACCCTTGAAACCAGTTTTGAAGTATAGGAGGTTGTTCAAATGAAATTAAATTATTTTAATGAAAGACAGAGAAACATATTAAATATTTATTTATTTATTAATCATTTGTTGACCGGGAAAGTCCAACTAGGTTCCACAGAGCCTGTTTTCAGTGGAGGCCCGGGGAGAAACGCTCCAGATGCATGTCTTTGGAATGTGGGAGGAAACCGGAGTACCCGGAGGAAACCCACGCGAACACAGGGAGAACATGCAAACTCCACACAGAAGGCACCCCAGCCAAGAATCGAACCAGTGAACCTCTTGCTGTGAGGCGACAATGTTAACCGCTGCACCACTGCAGTGGTTATATATATTTTAATTGTTTTTAACTAATGCATTTTATGTTACAATGTTTATTACATATCTATACTTGAAATGTTTTTCCAGTATGACTTTGTACATATTGCAGAATGACTGGTTTTACTTTAAGTGCTAATTACTTCAAGCATTAATTGGTTTGATTTGATTGGTTTGAATACTGTTTAAATATAGTTGAGTAGGAAGTGTTTGTTTGAAGGTCTGAAGAAGTGATATGTGTATCATGAAAGCGCTTACCTGAGTGAATAAGTTTACCTTGGATTTTACCTACGTTTTATTTATTCTTGGACTGTGTTTAAACTAGGACATTCTGTGCCTTGGTTACTTCACCATTTCTTTGTGGATTTTTATGACTTTATTGTACATTGGTGGAGTATTTATCCTAGCTGTTTCTTGTCTAGTATTTTCTTACATAATTATTTTTTTTTTTGGGAGTGAAGTTTTTTTTTTTTTTTTTTTTTTTTGCAGATGAAAGGTACAGTGATGGGAGCTACTTTTGCTCCCACATATGCAATAATTTACATGGGAGATTTTGAAAATAAATGTTTGTAGCCTACAGAATTTTTTCTGACGTATCTTTGTGTAGAAGAGGTACATAGATGATTTGTTCAGATTTGCTTGGAATAAACTGAGGTGGTTGAATAGCCTGGTATATGTTTTGTGTTTTGTCATTTTAAGCCTAGCCAGTTTCCCTTTTTGTGCTCAAAATAATCTCATTTGGTTATAAATTGGCCTTATCCATCCCATGGCCAAGGTTGATTATATTCTACCACTAAAGAGAATAACTGGGATCATACAATAATAGATAATTTGAGGAGCTCCATTATGGGATATAGCGTTTAAGAGATACCTCTAACCATTAATAGTACAGGGGGCAGTCCATGGGTACATTTTCTCTTTCCCCATCTATAGATCTAAGTTGAACTTGAAATGGACAGGGATGAACTTTGTTTTATGTGGATGGGGAGTCTTTTCTATAGCTGCAGTATCATCTGCAAGATATGCCTGTCTCTCCAAACCATTCTGTTGATGTTGCTGAAAAGGTTTAGATCCCTAGACTGAGTATTTCTGATGACATCTGAGTTGCTGATGTGCAGTAAATACATTAGTAATTGATTGGATGATGCTTTATATGCCAGACACAGATCACTTCTTGGCAGTCTGTAATATACCAAGTACAGTGATAAAGCTTTGAGTCAGTCCAAGTAGGAAATGTTGTTTAGGCCTTTTATCCTTTTAGTAAGGTATCTCTGTGTATCTCAACTTCTTAGTGAAAGAAATCTGGACAAAAGCCATAAATAGTGTGTTGACAAAGGACCAAAATAGGGACATATTTTAAATATTGTGCTTAGAAACTTAGAGAATTGCTAGAACAAGTTTTGAGTTAGCATACATTTTCTGACCCATATGAAGTGTGAAACTCAAATGTCTGAAATTATTTATTGTCTTCAGTCTTCAATGATTTGTCAGAAAACCACACATTTTTTTAAGGAGCAAACCTAAAATACGCTGCAAAAATCTGGTCATTCTTCAAAATTCTGGACAGTTGAGAGTTATTAGAGAACCTGATCCTGTCAATCTTCCTACAAAATGACCTGATTAGTAAATTAATTTGTGAATGTGATTGCTGCCCTGGATGAAGGTTTACCTGCCATGCCTTGATCTGGATAAAATATTCAACACCATACCACATAAAGGAATCATACATAAAGTTAGGGATCTAAAAATGAATGAATGATCCACAGCTGACTACACAGTCATATATAACAGTGTTTGGCTCAGCAAATATGCAGCAGAATACAAATAGCTGAGAATGTTGCCCTTAATCTGACATAAATCACCTCACTTTAAATGGCAGGTAATATTACACAGGAATGGTGCAGAAGTAATGACCTTTTCTTTAATATCATGTAATGCAACATTTTGGTACTTGTCAAAAAAAAACAAAAGCACCCAAGTTCATAGAGCCTACTTCGATCTGGCCAAGGCCTTTGACACCATTCCCCACTCAGGAATTTTTGATAAACTCACCAAACTAGGCATTAACCCCTATATCACTAGGTGGGTTGGAAATTGGCTCACAGATGACAGTGGAAAGGGTCAAGAGTACAAAGTTCTTGGGTGTTCATATCACAGAGAACTTATCCTGGTCATCCCATGTAGCCAGCTCAGTCAAAAAAGCTCAGCAATGCTTGCAGTTTCTAAGGAAACTTGGGAAGGGAAAATTACCAAGCTCCATACCTCAGACCTTTTATAGGGACACCATTGAAAGTGTTCTGACCAACAGCATTGCAGTCTGGTATGGGAGCTGTAACAATCAGGATTGGAAGGCTCTCAAGAGAGTTGTAAGTTTGGCAGAAAGAATCATTGACACCTCCCTTACACCTCTGGAGGATCTACACAAATGCCAGTGCATCGACAGGGCCAAAAAGATTTCCAGTGAACCAATGCATCCTGCCAATGGTCTGTACACTCGCCTCTCCTCAGGCAGGTGATACAGAAGCCTGCATTGTAAGACAACCAGATTAAAAAACACTTTCTTTCCACTCTCCATTAGACTATTGAACTCATGGGAAAAACGAACCATGATGTATGTTACATAACTAGCCTGTCAAGGGGCTTATTTTATGGATGTGCAATAACTAAGTGCAATACTAAGGTAGCTGACCTACACACTGAAGGACTGCAAAGTGCAATATACAAACAGCAATAATTCAGTCTATTCATAGATATGCTGCTATTGTTTCAATTTTACTTTGACAATGTTACCTTCATATTGTTCCTTGTCTTCCTTGTCTCCTGTTCCGAGATCAGTGTGGGTGATTGCTATCGTACTTTACTTTCAAATTGCTACTTATTAAATTTCTACTGTGATATTTTATTAATTTTTCTCTATCTATATGTGCAACTGTTTCCTGCATTAAGAACGAATCATTGTAATTTCGTTCAGCTACACTGCTGTGTAGTTCTGCATGACAATAACGTTTTCTTTGACTCTAAAGTAACGGATTCCAAGACAGACTGCTGACCAGTCATGAGTGGGGTCCCACAGTGATGGCTCCTGGGTCCTCTGCTGTTTGGCATCTACTTTTCAGAAGTCCAGGCCAACAGAGAGGGACTCTGGCTCACCAAGTTCACAGATGACTGCAAGCTGGGAGCCATTATTAACTCCCCAATGATATAGACATCCTACAGAAAGGCCTCACTGAGACCAATGACTAGTGTCAAAACCATGGCCTTAAGCTTAATGCCAAAAAATGCATTGTCATCCCCTTTGGGAAAAACTCAGTTCCCACTAATTACCACATCGATGGGAGCCCAATGAACACTGAAGGCGTTATAAGAGATCTGGGGACACAGGTTAACAGCAACTTCTCCTTCAACCACCACATTGCCACTGTGGTCAGAAAGTCCTTCTATGTGGCACATCTCATTACCAAGGGTTTGCATCCAGGAAGAAAGAGGTCATCATCTCTCTCTCTCTCTCTCTACTCATCCCTCATTAGACCAATCATTGAGTATAATGCCCCATTTGGCATGTACCTCACTAGACACATGCAACAGCTGGAAAGGCCACAAAAGGGGTCTATATCATATGGTCAAAAGCTAAAAAGAGCAAATGCTCTTTTATCGACCACTAAAAGCTGAAACCACTAAATAGTGAAGACATGGAACAGTGATTTTTTTTCCCCAGAGAAAAAATTGCTGCTCAGCAAACCCCCCCAACCCCCCCCCAAAAAAAATACTAAAAAAAACCCCAAATTCAAACACAAAATAAAGTAGGGGGCTTCACCCCCCCACACACCCCACGATGTAGGGAGCTGTGCCCCCCACATCCTCCCTACTTAAATATACCAACTCCGAGATCGCAGCACAGTGGAGCAAATGACAAAGTCCCGAAAATGGCCCAGTGATTTTTTTTCCCTGGGGAAAAAAATGCTGTTTTGTGTCTTTGATATTTAGTGGTTTCGACTTTCAGGGGTTGATAAAAGAGCATTTGCTCTTTTTAGCTTTCTAACATATGATATAGACCCCGCAAAAGTACCTCACGAAGAGGATCCTAGCCCTTAAACACATCCTGCATGGACAGACTCAAAAAACACCAGCTATTCTCTGTTTCATATCGTCTACTAAAAGGCGATCTCTGCTTGACTTACAAAGCCATGTCTGACCCAGCTCTGTTAGAAATGCTACATCTAAAAAAATCCCAATCCCTCTACACCACACATACTCCAGAGTCCTCAGCCTCATTACCACAATCAACAGACCATGCTAGAGGGACAGGTTCATAACCCAGAGACTGCCCATGCCCTGGAACAGACATGTCAAGCAGAGCACCTTACTGGCCCTCTTCAAGAGAAATCTTGATGAGTGGATGGGAAATAAAAAGTTCACCCCGGGATCACTCCAGTGCCTCTACTTGATAGAGGCACTAGGAAACAATGCCAGGGCACTTCTATGGGCTAGGCTTGTAAAGGCTCCAGGGCCATTACAATAGTACATACCTATGAACCTATGAATATATATATATATATATATATATATATATATATATATATATATATATATATATATATATATATATATATATATATATATATATATATGTAGTGACTGCTGTCTGCAAAGCATTTTCAGTTGTCCCTCTAATACTCCATGGGGTTGAGTGCAATATCAAAGAGCTAGTAGTCTTCCCTGATACAGCTAGTCTCTGACCAAATACAAAATGCTGCAATTTGTACTGTGGCTTACTCAGGCTGTAGTTGGTACATTGGTACAGATATTCTTAGACATTATTCATAAACAATCAAAAACTTGCCTTGTACCAAAAATCTGTGGACAGTCTCCTTTCTGTACTTTATCACCTTCTAAGAGGAGAACTATGCCCAACATATTGCTCATTAAAGAACCACTTACTAGATGAAAATATTTGTTTGGAATGCCTTCCAGGAGTCCAAATCCCAAGAGGATACTCAGTCTTAGTAAAAATTAATATCAGTAACACTGTGAAACAGGGCGACTTTATTTCTCATAGATTCCTGCCTCCTGTGGAATATACATTTTTGCTCAGTTAAACTTCCTCCATTAATCCATACCTTCAAGAAGGAATTAGATGATTACATCAGTACCTGTAAGTTACAATGTGGCATCTGGGGCATCAAGCAAGTCAGTGGGCAATAGACAATGAACTTTTCACCACATTTGTGAACCTAATTGCAGTACCCAAGTTAGAGTATTGAACAAATGAACTGCATGGGACTAAATTGCTGAAGTGATAATATTTTAGACCCAAAAAGTATATAAAGGAAGCAGTCTCCATTCAGTGTCATTAATAATGAACTGTACTTATAATCAAAAGCATAGTATATGACTGACAAATTTAGACACATATTGTCTAGAATGATGTGCAGATGAAAATCCTTAAGATTATGAAAAATATATAGCACATAACATGTGCAATTTAAGAATTATAACAAAACAATTTCAGAAATAGTGCACAGAAAATTTACATTTCATGCTTTCAAAAATTATAGTATCACTTAAAAAATAGGAATAATTTATATAAATCTTTATATGTATTTAACTAAGTAAACAGCAATTGCCACAATACACGTGGCTACTTGTATAAAACATATTTAATTGTTAAGCGCTTTCGTCTACTGAAAGTAGACTTCAGAACAAAAGACAGTTCATTATACCCCATTTATATACTACTCATTTAAAATAATCTTTCTATGCTTTACAACATATATAAAATTTGTTAAAAACTTTAACATAAACATGTTGAACAAACAGTATACATTGAACAAAAACATATTAATGATTATGAATAGCTTTGAGCTTGACCATAGGCAGTATAGATATATAGTAATTTAATCCTGGTAATTTAGTTGCATTTGGTGTTTCTTTTTAAGTGTTTTATTAGTATTTATTTGGTTCATGTTTAACTAAGTAAATTAATAAAGTGTATATTAATAACTCTAACTTTACTTTTTAGGAAGATAAGTAACTGATATGGATTGATAAAAAATCTAAGAATAAGATAATATTGTTGTGTCATAATCAATAACAACATAGAAGTATGATGTAGCATGTATATAAGTTGATTAGTGATGCATATAGGGTGTATAGATTTAAATGTTAATGCTAGTAAGAAGTTGCATGTAATGCCATGCACATTCCTGCTATAAGGTCACTCTAAGAAATGTCTTAAGTAGCTCAGAAGATATCCTACAATGATCCCACACTGAGAATGTTAACCAACAATCAATTATTATATGGTGTCAGAGTGGAGAAATATATTAAATGACATTAAGAAGCACATTTATCTTTATGAGTTTCAGTATTTGAAGTTAAAAAAAAAATTGTAGAAAATGATCCATCTGCATCCACAATGAGTTCTTCTGCAAGGCAACTCAACAGAAAGCTGGAAGTTTTAAACTCAAGACATACTGTTTATTCCTTAAGTCAAGTGGAATCTCTTATAAGCCTGAAAAGATACAGTATGACAAATCTCTGAAAGTTGCTGGTATGGATGCCTTGAAGGTAATTTAGTCTCAAAGAAGAGAAAAGCAAAATAATAGCAAATAGAGAGACAAACAATATTTATTGTGAGTCCAGAAAGAACTTACTTACTTACTGTCCATTCACACAATGCTTCTTTCAAGGGTGAAAGGCTACAGAGGTTATATTGCTGAGCTTAAGAAACGAGGCAAAGTTTGTAAATTTGACAAACTGCATTATTCAATAAGAAGAAAAATAATACTTTGTGGTACAATAAATTATGAAATGAGGGGGAGACTTTTCAGAGAAGCAACTAGAGTTTATCAGAAGCTATGGCTCTATGGGGAGTTAACTGAAGTAATGGATGTTCAGAAGATAAAATGTGAGTTGAGTGAAATAGCAAAACTCAGAAATTAGGAATGTAACGTAACAATAATGGATGTGAACAGGACAACTATATGCGGATGCAGTGTAAAAGTAATGGGGACAAGAAACAGAGGCAAGAGATGCATGGAATGTCATGAGACTGAAATTAAATTCATATATACTAGCAATGGCTATAAACATGAGAGAAAGCATTGTCCTGATTTTAATTAGTTTGGCAGAATCTATCTTAGTAGGAACCACTTTTCAAACAGGTTTAACAGCAAAGACAACTGTGCTCAAAATAAATTGAATTTTGTTTAACAGATGCATGAACGTGAGTCATTTGTTGATGCTACTGAAGGAAAAAGAGTTGAAATGAAAAAATGAGAAGATCTAAGACAAGAGCATAAGGCAAACTATTAGCATGAAATATTAAAAATTACTAAGCGATGGACTGAATTTAGACTATATACAAATGCAGAGAACAATATTTTGTCTGAAGATATTTTTGAAGAAGTGGGACTCAAAGCCACTAACAAGAAAGATAAAGAAAGATGCATATTTTTACATATTTAGGCTACCATGCACAGCCAGTGGATCAACAACTATTTAAAGGTAAATATAAAAATAAGGAGCCTAATATTATTTTACAAATTACACAGAGATGTAAACTCTCATAATATTCTGAATTGTTTAGCTCATGAGAAGTTAAGAATCATAAAATAAATGAACAGTGTGAAAACAAAGATTGCATGTTTAAATCAGATGTTTTCATAGTTGCACAGAGCTGCAGAAACACAGCAAAGATATCCTTCATTACTATGCTGATTTATTTACTGGATGAGGAATTATGTCAGGGTAGTATTATATACAACTAAAACATTATGCCGTACCAGTGATATATGCAAATAGCAAAGTGCTAGCAACTTTCAGGATTTGAATTTAGCAGGAACTGAAGCAAAAAGAAAACTTGAGTGACATTAAGTTACAGCTAGCGCCAAGTAAACACCCATGACAATACCGCAACATTGTAAAAAAAATCTTCTTGAAACATAAAAAAAAAATTACTTTAAAAAAATAATAATGCACTTAAATATAAGTCTAGATAATAATTTGATTAAATAATTTGAAAGAAGAGGATTCTTTGGAAATATATTAAGGAATCTAAAAAAATCAGGTAGACATGGAAAGGGCTACCATGGCCAAACCAATGTTTGGAGATTTGATGGCCAATGAAGATGCTTGCACTAAAAGAAGGGAGGTTAAGGAATATAATTTGACTTTTTACATGATATATAATATACACACCAGATATATATAAGATATGTATAGAAAACATTGCAGTACATCAAAAATAAGTCCATGTAGCTTGAAATTTTCATTTAAAAAATCCAGGAACATGAAAAAAAATGCTGTTATAAGGAATAGAGTATGGAAAAGAGAGAAAATGTAAAAAAGGCACAAGACCTTGCTTTAATTCTATTTTTGCAAGCATATAGCAACTGCTTGTTTGTATATACTTCCTATTACTAGAAAATAATTCATTTTGGATGACTCATCAACCTGTGAAACTAAAAATTTATTTGACTAGATGTGTTAAATGTACATTATTCTATTGTTGAAAATATCATTAGAAGGTTGAAGGATTGTATATGTGAACTTTTTTTCTGATATACACAGGTGTTTTGCTTTATATAAATGTATAGAGAAGGATATTTTTAAATTTGTAGTTCTAGAAATAGTGAAGAACAATATAAGAGAAGGAGATGAAAATTTATATATAGAAAAGAAGGAATGTACTTGGATTTGTATATTTACGGTGGATCAACCTCCAGGCTTAAATCAAACATATTGTTAAAAACCTTTATAAAATGAAGACCTTTATAGAAAAGAAGGTAAAATAAGTAGGCATTATGATGAAATCTATATTTCATATATAGTAGATTTTTACTTATATTTATATAGTTTATACATATTTTCTAATTATTTTAAATTTCTTAATAGTATTTATAGTAGTTGAGATAGGTTATATAACCCTGAAAATCTGTTTGAATGCTGTATTTTTCATCAGCTTTTAAACATTTGATAAAGCACACGAGTGCGAAAGCTTGTGTATTTTATTATTAAATGTCTGATACAAATTTCTTCTGTGGTATTCCTTGAGCTGATTTGTACTATAATCTATTATATCTGTTCTGGCTTCAATTAGAAAATATACTATTTGTGGTTTAACAAAATTACTTTCCAACCTCTGTGCATCTTTCTTGAATTCTAACATTAGACCTGTGTGAGTTCAATAACCCAGATGTTTGACTAGTTTCATCCCATTTTATTATATCATCTGTTCTCAAAATATCAGTTCTTTGTTCTTTCTTTTCTAAATGCTCATTACATTTTCTTCTGTGTCATTCTTATTACTATATATATATACTATAACTTATTGGTGTTATTCTATTTTTCCTAGATCTAACTTACTTTAACATAAAAAACTTACTTAATAGTTTTACTTATAAAAGACTGCACATAATGCTTGTTATATTCATTTCCTAGAACTGCACAAATGTCCACCCATGATCCAGTGATTACCCAATCTGGTGCTATACCTGTCATGTTCTTCAATGTGGCTATATATTCATATACTGAATAAATATATTAATCTGTATTGTTTGGCATTATATCATGCCTCCAGATTTGAAAGTCCCAAACCGCCATGTTCATTTTCCAATGTTAATTTTTCCCATTGCATTATTTTTCTTTTGTTATCCTAAACAAACATTTTAATTTCTTTTTTTTTTGTATTTTTCATATCTTATCTCTCAGTTGACATATATAATCCTGACCTACAACCAGTAGGACCAGACATATCTCGATTGCTTATACCTTATTGTCCATAACCACAAATAACAATTTCCATGGTCTTGTCTTAGTTATAATTTTTGAGGAACTTCTTCCTACATTTCTTTAACTGCTTGCTCAACATCTCAATTTGACCAAATTCCCAAGTATTTTATTTTATGACCCCACAAAAAGAGGAAGCTCTGTACCATGCTATGTGATGGGACATAATTCAGTATAACCTTTGTTTTCATTTCATTTAATTTGTATCTGGCTATGCTATTAAATATTTCATTTTATCAAAACTTAATTTTATATCATGCTCCAGATGGGTAACATAATACTATGTCATCCACAAAAGGGCTATTCTCTCATTAGTATGTCTCCATTTATATCCAGTTATAAAAAAGTACTTTGGACAGCTCACCACTACACTTCACCCTGGCCAGAGCTCCTCTGGAGATATTAAATATTAATGTTGTTCACATTTGTGGAAACCCAAATGGCTCAAACAGTGTATTCTTAAATTACCAACTCACTTTGTGAACCATTTTTTTCGCATTCAAACCTATTCACATTAATATACTGTTGTTGTCCAATGCATCTTTTTGAATCATAAGGTTTCTATTAATATTATCAAATGATTTCCTTCCTTTTGTAAACCCACATTGATTCATATATGAGGTTTGAGAACAAACCAATTTGTCCAGGGACATCTTTAGTTAGAGGTTAAAGGGAGTTAAATGGGGTGGGAGGGGGCATTGGGGAAAGAGGTTAAATTTAAGAAATAAAGGGAGGCTTGATTAGTCTTTAGAACAGAAGGGTTAATTTGTTGGGACGAGGTTTAGAGGAAGTGAGGTAATTGTAGGTCAGGATTTAGGTATTTTATGTGAGTGTAACTGGGTAGGGGAACCATATTTAGGAGTGATCTTGCTACTCACCCAACCTCCCTCTCATTTTGAATGAGTTTTGGAAGGTATGGTTATTGAGGTGGGTGTTGGCAGAGAAGAGTGCCAGACTTGTCCCTCTTCTGTTCCCCCTCTTGGTGTTAAGTATTGATGCAAGGAGTTTTAGGGATGAAAGTGAGCAGTAGGATGCTGCTTTGATTCAGGCAGGGTGTAGCAGGGGTATGCTGCCCTGATGTATGTTACAAGGATTTTACATGTTGGGGTTGCAAGGTTGTCATGTTATGATTAACATTGGAAATGATGAAATAATGTTATGCTGGTAGTTAATAAAGGTCATCAAATGTCATTTGGTGTGACGTGTTTTATTGAAGGTGACCAGGACAATTATGATTCTTGGCAATATATCTGATTTCTTTTTGCCAAAATCTTTGTAAGCACATTGCAATCATGATTCAGAAATGTGTTAAATGGCTAAAAATAGGATTACACTGCTTTTAAGCAATCTAGGCCACAAATGCACTTTTGTTCTGTGATACATGATGTTGCTTCTGAGTGCTGCAGGTTTACATAAGAAAACACAGCTCTGCTTTCTAAATTAATAAACAAAAATATATTACGGAACATTGTTTAACTGGGAGAAGAGTTAGAAATATGAGGTGGTGTGTCATTGTATTTTCACCTTGCTTTTATTACAAATTCTGTAATGAATGGAATATTTGTGTAAGAAAAAATAATGGGTATTATATTGTGAAATAATGGAAAACCAGAGTTTGAGAAACATGTTATAGTATTTATTCAATATGTAACATCTATCTAATTTTGTCCAAGTACCATATTTCACTGAAGATGTATGTATTCCACATAATTTTGTCTTGTTTACCTTATATCAATAAGCATAAATACATGCATATATTTCTCAAAATATCTGCCCTCAAATGGTATTTTAGGATATATTGGCCATCTGGAGACATCATTCTTATTTCTTATAATGTTCCAATCTTAAGCTACTATCATGCATCCTTGATGAAAAGCTAAACTTTTTCTCATGATATTCTTTATGTCTTGTATAACCTCTTTGGAATGTGTAGTCCAGCAAGTGTAATGTCTGCACCCTGCCAACATATTATCCCTATAAATCTCCTTTGCCTGTCCTTCATTTGTTCCTCAGTCTTTATTTCTTTACTTTTTTAATTAATATTAATACCAATTTCTTTTGCTGTCCTTTGATTCCAACAAAGAAACTCTCCTTCCTACTTTCCTCAAGAAAACTTTCATGTTATTTATGATTCATATGGGTTTTCTGTAAAGATATTATCTGTGCAGTACTATTGTATGCATAAATCTGTATCTTGTCCTATTTTTCTTGAGTATGGCCCATTAATATTCCAAACTTCAAATTGTAGCATATTAGAGCTTATAGATTATTCTACTTAACTTGTATTGTTTGATTTTCTGCTGCAAGATGGTCATTCGTAGTCTTTTTCTAGCAATTATTGTGTCATTTTCTATACCTGTCTGTAATATTGTCTCAACTGAACCTGATCACTTATTAAAACACACAATTTCCTACTTACCCCAAAAATAGACAGCATGTTAACTATATACATATGTTCTAAAAGCAGTAGAGATGATATATATATCTAATATCCTACAACCATATACCCCCCTTAGACCCCTTAGATCTACTCACCAAAACCTTATAATCGTCCAGAAACCCAAGCGCCCAGCTGGTCAGCTTCTACTCTCCTTTTCCCTAGCCAAAAAATGGAATGCCCTGCCCTCTACTCTGAGGACCTGTGACAATGCACACACCTTCAAAACACAACTTCATTCTTACCTGTTTCTTCACAGGAAATGTAACTGCACTCTTCAACTCATACCTCCTACGCTCTTATCCTCCTCCTCTCCTGGCTAACCTTCATACCTTCCTAATTTCTCTCATATACTTAGATTATAAATGTAACTAATCAGTAACATCCAGCCATCATGCTGTATCCCTGTCTTTCTCTTGAAACATTTTTAATAGTTTTGCTGTCTTTACTGAATGATACCTGTTTTGACTGTAATATTACCTGTTGATTGTTATACTACCTGCTGATTGCAATGCAAATATTTTTCTTGTAATTCTCTATGTAATGTAACTTTGTATTGTGGAGCTTTTCTTAACGGGCCTCCACTGAAAATGGGGTCTCAAGCCCAGTGGACCTCCCCGGTCATCAAACTGGAATAAATAAATAATAAATATAAGAGCAATGTAAAGTTTCTTTGAGCTGGAGTTTATTTCACTTGCCTACAGCATTTTATTTCTGAAACTCCCTCTATTAATCTATTGCTAGATAGGTTATCTACATTCTTTCATTTTTTAAATATTCATTATGACAGGTAATTCATTCTTGCAGCCAGAATGCTTTTTTTATCAAACACCCTTTTACTTTCATTAGATATTTGCAAAGCTTCAAAAAACAAGCTTAAAAATCATGTCTAAAGGTGTGAAATGACTTTCATTTCTTGTCTATAAAAAAAGTGTTTGCACGGACCATTACGAATGCAAACACGTTTTTGTAGAAAAAAACAAAGGTCATTTCACTCTCTGAACTAAAAAAACAATTTTTAAATATTGCTTCAGAATGCAGAAGTCTAAATGTAGTAAGCTGTGTTTACAGCATTAATATTTATAGGAGGGCAGGGAGTGGTTATGTCATTCTGGGTTCCAGCTCTAATAATATTGGATTAGCTTAGGTAAATAACTGTAAATTAGTGATGTAATTGTCAAAATATTAAATTAACAGTTTGGCAGTAAACTATAACATTAGTTTTTTTTGCAAGCTGTTAATTTAACAGTTTGGCAATAACATCACTAATTTACAATTACTTACATATGCAATATTAGAGCTGGATCCTGGAATGATCTAACTGTTTTCTGCCATCCTATGCAGGTTAATGTCTTAAATATGGCTTAATACATTTTAATCTTCTGAGATTGGAAGTAATACTTAAAACAGAATTTTTTAAAGGTTTCAAAATGCACTTTTTCACACAAAAAGCTTTTGCAGAAATAAGGATGCAAGTGAACACTTTTTGTTTGACAAGAAAAGCATGTTTTGTGCCTTTAAATATGATCTTTAACCAGCCAGACACAGCAACTCCTCCTTGAAATCAAGCATAGTTTGTTAAGGAAGACAAGCTGCATTCTAATGGTGCCAGAGACCGGTTAGTCTGCAGACTGAGAATTTCCCACTTTGAATCCTGAATCCTGAATTCTGATTACAAATGTGGCTTTACCTGGGCAGCCTTTAAAATGAAATTAAGTAGTTATTTTATTATTGTACTTACTGATTTCATTAGTTTTGAAATATATTCCAGGGTGCATCTTTTATATGTTAATTATACCAGACATCCTTGCCCATACATATTTTCCTGCCTTTTAAACAACTTCTTCAGTCAGGGTTTCCAGTGCATTATTATTTCTTTTTAATCTTGTTATCTCGCCTACTTTCATACTTGTCATCATACTTGTCTCATTAAATTTGTATACATTTCTAGACTTGGTGTATGCATTGTCCGAGCGTACTTTATACAATACTGCCTACTGGTTTCCATCACATAACATATTGGTTTCTTTTTTTCATTCATCATTCATTGACTTTTTCCCCTTCTCCTTCATCTACTGTCATAGTACCATTATTAAAAACAAGATAACACAGTTTGCATTTTGAAATGTGACCTTTATCAGACAACATAGAGTATAGTCCCCCCTTCAATTAGATACACACTTGCATTTTAAGTAGTATTTGATATATAATACTTATTACATTTATTTTAACTGTGTGACTCTGGGAAAGTCACTTTACCAGACACCACTCCTAGGCTGAGTCAGAAAAAGATCCATGGAGATCAGTGCTGTATCATGGAAAAAACAAATCCATTAATACAATCAAATAATTATTTTCTCTCTCGCACTTACTGATTTCAATTGTTTTAAAGTAGCATTCAGGCTACAACTCACATTTTGATTATATTGCATTATTTTCCATATAAACTCTATCCTTTTTCAGTACCTTCCTCATTCAGTTTTCCAGCGCATTTCTTATGCTTGTTATTGAAAACTGTCTTCATGTCAGTTCTTTTGGAAAAAAAGAAACATTCATGGGAAATATCTTTCCTGAAATGTCCATGATCTGCTTTTCTACATTTGTTGATTGGTTGCTTGTTTCCTTGCCACTTTCTACTGCCTCCTTTTTTATTTTTGACACTTCATCTTGTGCTGGTTGATAGGTTCATAGGTTCATAGGAGATTACTAGGCTAATGGCCCTAGGGCCTTTACAAGCCTAGCTGTGTTATACCCATGTTCCCTTACTGACCTTGGTTAGATGGTTGTTATTTGCAGAGTATGTCTATGATCAACACTGACAGCTCCTGTCCATGAGGGACATAGGTGCCACCCTGAGGGTGAATTTACAGTCTCCCATCCAGTTGTCTAGGTTACACTTGAATAGAGTTATTGAGGAACTCTCCTTCACATGAATTGGGAATTTATTCCAGAGGATTGTCAATGTCTTGGAGATATATCTGTCTCTCCAGCATGTTCTGTTAATGTCATAGACTAGGTTGAGATCCCTGGAGTGAGCGACTCTTAACCCATTTGACTGCAGATGTGCAGCATTTCCATTAGGGCAGGGTCAAAGACTGCTCTGTAGGCCAGGCACAACCTATCTCTCAGCAGCCTGTAGGATATAGAGTACAGTGAGAGGACTTTCAGTCTTTCCATGTAGGTTATGTTTTGGAGGCCTTGGATTTTCTTTGTGAGAGACCTCTGTGGTCTCTCCAGCTGCTGAAGGTGTCCGGTGAGGTACATGCAAAAGGGAGAGCTGTACTCTATTAATGGTCTGATGAGGGTTGAGCACAGAGGAGTTATAACATCCTTAGTCTTGGATGTGATACCTTTGCTTATGAGATGCACAACATAGAAGGCTGTCCTTACCACTGTGAATATCTGCTGATGAAAGTTTAGATTGCTATCAACCTGTGTTCCCAAATCTCACACCACTGGGTTTGAGCTTAGGGGGTGCTGTCAATATTGTAATTAACAAGGATTTCCTCTTTGAGAAAGGGGATAATAATGCACTTTTTTGCTTTTAATTTTAGTCCATTGCTTTGGTACCAACCATTTGTCTGTGTTAACCCCTTTTGTAATATGTTAGCATCATTTGGGGACTACAGTTTGCAATCATCAGGGAACTTGGTAAGCCACAGGCCATCATCTTTCACCTGGACTTCCAAGAAATGGATTCCAAACAGGAGAGGGTCCAGCACAGATCCTTGTCATATGCCACTGGTAACTGGTCTACTGGTAGAGGTGGAATCCCAAACTTTGACAGTATACATTCAGTTGGGGAGCCAGTTGGCTAACTATCTAGTGATGTATGGGTTAATTCCCAGCTGGGAGAGTTTCTCAATGATACCTGAGTGTAGGATTGTATCAAAAGCCTTGGCTAAGTCAAGATAGGCAGTATGTACTGTTTTGCCTTCATCTAGGGCTTTGGTGACATTCTCAAAGAAGTCCACCAGGTTCAATAAACACGATCTATCCTTAACGAAGCCAACCTGGATCAGGTCAAGAGTTTGAATGTCACCTATATCCTTGTTGATAAGATCCATTGTAGAATAAAAGGTGTGCTGTACCTTTAAGAAGCATTTCTAAAGTCTGTGTGTGCATATAAATACCAAGCATGTTTTATCTTCAGTGCCATTTTGAAGGTGCAGCCAGAGTGATAACATCTATGTGCATGATTGCTAGTTTTTATATAAGTTAAAGTTGCTTAGCTTCATTTATGTGTTTGGATATAATAAAGCTGCTTAAAACAAGAACCTACAATGTCTCCCTGTTTCTTCCTGACCTGGCAAGCAACATGGTGTCAGAAGTGGGATGGTGAAGACTACTCTTCAGAGCCATGAGGAGCAGAGATAATGATGAAGGCAAACTAAGTGAACTGAGAGTAAAAAAGGGCCAAAAGTAAGTAAAGAAAATATGTACAAAAGAATTATTTATTAAAAGAGATAAAACAGAGCATTATGAGAGCACAAAGTGTATTACTAAGCAAATGAATAGCACAGAAATGTTTATTAAGCAAACAAGAAGCATAAAAAAGCTCATTAATCAAACAAAATGGTTGAAACAAGGTTATTTGTTAACATGAACTTGTTTAAAGTAAAATGAGCATGTCTAGAGTTAAAACGAGGACAAGCAAGTATAATGGGCATGCAAAGAGATTACATGAGCAAAACAAATATAACAGAAGGGGCAGAAAAGGACACATTGAGTATAAATAAAGCAAGGCGACTGCATCTGTTTTGGCATAAATTCCTTCTTTGCATTGATTGAAGCCTTGAATAGCATAACTAGAGTTATTTGAAATATCTGAAAGTGAGTAAAAGTGCTTACAATCTCTGTTTATTACCATGCATTTATTCTGAAGAGTTTATTGTGTGCAAAGTGCAACTGCTTTGTGAAGTGCAGTCAAATACAGCCATTTCAAAAAGTTTCTTATGCATGGGTGTGTCTATTCACAGAGTGCTGCCATTACAAAGTGTTTCTTGTACTGTACAGAGCATTTGGCAAAGTGCAGCCATTTTGGGAAATTTCAGTGTGCTGTGTACAGTTATTCACAAAGTGCAGTTATTTCAAAGTATTTCCCACTCTAAGCTTCTTCTGCCCAATTCATTCACAAAGTATAATTACTTTGAAACAGTTTATCCACAAATTGCAATTACTTTGAAATAGTTTATTTGTAAAGTACAGTTGCTCTGAAATATTTCTTGCCCTCAACTTCTGTTGCCCAGTTTATTTGCACTATGCAGTTATTCGAAAGGTTTCTTAAAATTATGCTAAATGACTTTTACAGTCACATAATTTCAAGATAAATGGCTTGTACAATAAAATAATTTCAAGACAAGTAGCTTTTACAGTCAAGTGATTTCAAAGTATTACAGTGCCCAGGACACTTATTTCATAAAGTTCAGTTATACAGAGGCTTAATGTGCTATTGCAAGTTCTGGCATGAATTTCAAGCATATGTATATGTGTATGTATAAGTGTATGTGTTCGTGTATATTTGCAAAAGTCTTCATTAAGATATGTTAATATGGCAGACAGATTTCCCAAACTACAACCACTTATCTTTTATCAGAATTTTACAGAGACCTGGAGAATATTTGAACAAGAGTATGATATATTTATACAAGCAGCTTATTCTAATAAAAATGCACACACCAGGGCATTCATTTTGCTAAATCTAGCAGGGTCAGAGGCCATTGAAAGGGAGCATTCATTTGTATATGCACCAGCAGTGTATGAAGGTGAAGAAGAAACTCATCATATTGTTGTGCAGGCTGAATCAAGGGAAGACCCCGATTGTTTGAAGTGCAAATTCAGAGAAATGTGTAACCCAGACTAATGTTACATTAGAGAGGCATTTGTTTTACACAAGAGATCAGAAGCAAGGGGAAACTTTTGCAGTTTACATTACTGACCTAAGAAACAAAGCTAAAATGTGTAAGTTTGGTGATTTAAAAGATTAGTTAATAAAGGACAGACTTGTGTGTGGTATATGCACTCATGTGTAGCATTAATAATGCTACTGTGAGAAAGGTTTTGCTCTATGACAGTGACTTGATGCTGAGCAAAGCCATTGAGATTTATCAAATCCATGAAGATACAGAAAGGCACACAAGTATGTTTGCTAGTGATAAGAGCATGGTTTCAATAGGCTCCAAAGCTAATGTAGACAGCATGCAACATGTGACAGGCAAAAGCAGGCCTAAGCACATGGCAGCAGCAGCTCCTGCTGGACTTCCAGGTAAAACCTGTAGTCTTCTAGTAAAGTCCAAGACCAGTTCAGTTAAAGGAGCATGCTCAGTGCAGAACCAAAGTTATCCAGTGCAGAGCAGATGCTGCTCAGTGCAGTATAAGGTGAGTTAGCAAATCCCAAATCAAGCTTTATGTTAACTGTTGCAATTGTGGTGCCAACCAAAAGTCCAGAAGTGAAGAGTGCACAGCATTTGGTCAGCAATGCCACAAATGTCAGAAATGAAACCACTTTCAAAGATTTTGTAAATCAAGTAGACCTAACACAGTTATAAAGAAGGGTCACTCAGAAAAGCAAGTTGATCAAGTAAACATGCAACAGTCCACTTTCTATGTGGATGGTGTGTCGGTGATTGGTGAAAAGATTGATGCAGATTGGCAAGAAATGAAGTGTTTTGTACTGTGCAGATCAATGGTAAATCCACAGGTCTCAAAGTAGACTCTGGTTCAAAGTGTAATATTGTGTCTGCAGATACTTTTGCAAAGATCAGAGCTGGTGAACAAATAAATGTGACTAGTTGTATGAAACTTGTTGCTTATGGAGGTGAAGAAATTCAAAATGAAGCCTTAGTAGTGCTTTTATGTAATGTGGCCAAGAACTGTTATAGCAAGTGGTGGCTGGTGATGTCAAATCAAATGGGGGGCTGCAGGAGACAGATAGGGCCAACGGGATGGGGTGTGGTCAATGAGAAAGGGGTGGAGCTATACTCAAAACCACAAAAACCTGGGACTTTAAATACGCTGTCCTGGGTGCCAAACATCATTATGAGAGTCCAGTTAAGACAAAATGAAGTGTAGAAGAAAAATATTTCAGTGCATTGGCTACATGACAGCTTACCTAATCTCTACATGGAAACAAAAAGGTTCTGAGGCATGAAAAAATAAATTACTTTTTAAATGCATTACTGGAATGCCAGTCAAAATCAAGTATAAAAAAGCAAGCAGCACTCAATTCCAACCACTTCTTGCACTGCAGTTATAAGTATAATTTATATTCAGCTTTATAAAACTACCAAGTAACATGTTGAAAGTAGCAATCTATGTGATACCCCCCTTGTAAAAATGTTTCTTATCCAAAAAAGACCTGCTGCCTGACAAAAACTATCTTTTTGTTTCATGAGGAAAACATGATCAAAGTAAAAAATGAACAGCAAACAAGAAACAGGCTCAAGATAAATTGCTTAAAGGATTACTGCACAGGTTATGGACCCCACACGATAGACTGGCATTCTGTTTAGTTTACAGGTAAAGCCTGCAAAGATGACTGCAAGTCTCCAACAAGCAAGTCTCCAACAAATGGAATGAGCTTCTGAAAATAATGTAATCCTGTCCTTTATTACAAATACTGTCATATGCATTTTAATACCTAAGGCTTATACGCTATCTAGTTATGCAAATATTCTCTGCATGGTAACAACAAAAAGGCTTTCAATGTTGGTAATTCTTTAACAGTATGCTTATTAAAGCTTACTTGTATCTTACAATCTCAGACAAGTTTACCTGATGGTCATTAAAGCATTGCTACTTAAACACAGAGCAACAGGCACTGCAACAACATGCATTTTCTGAATAAGAAGAAACATAAATCAACAGTATAAAAATATAACAGAAAACCAGAACATTCTGCAAAATCAAGGACAGATGAAAAGTCACTGTAGTACTTGTGTCTTCCTTAGATGGGGTGATACTGTGCACACTTACACTGCATTAATGCTCCTTGCCTTGCGTGGACACATCCAGAGTCATTACATGGGGGAGTGGAGTGCAACAAGTATGTCACAATTTGAAATGTATCTGGCTGATGGTGATGGCCCTGACACGTTTGTCATATCTCTCAATCTGAGAGCAAGAAATCTGGACAATGCCATAAATAGAAGTGGGACAAAGGCCCAAAATTAAGGACAATTTTAAATATTGCTCTTATAAACTTAGAAAGATAATAGAATAGTGGGTCTTCTGTTACTATGAATTTTCTGAAGGACATAAAGTCTGAAACTCAAATGTCTGTCATTATATTCTCACTTCACTCTTTAATGATTTGCCACTAATTTGCCAGAAAACCACAATTTTATGAAAAACAGACCAAAAATGTGATGCAAAAATATAAAATAGCCACACAATACAGCTGGCAACCTGTCAGAGAAGGGACACTTTTTTAATATTAGTACTGTTAAGTTGAGCAGCTGACAAAATAAGAGAATCTACATACATTTCTGAAATAAAAGTAATCTATAACTCTGATTATTGCAATTATTTCTTAATTGTAAACTCTCCACATTTTCTTCCAAAATTGCCATTTTGTGGAGGGATTATTAGGGGGAGAGCAACATTTTGAGCCAAACTTGAGGACAGTTGAGAGGTTTGGATATATCTAATTCTATAAAGTGATTTATTTGCATGTACTTCTCAACCTCAGGAAATCTGGACAAGGGCAAATATATTGGGGGGACATATAAACAGTACTAAAAATTGCTCTTATATAAACTTAGTATAGAATAACAGGTCTTGCTTTAGCATGCATTTTTCTGAAAGGTTTGAAGTCTGAAACTCAATGTCTGACATTATTTAGTGACTTCATTCTTAAATGATTTGCCAGAAAACCACACATTTATGAGGAACAAACCAAAAATAAGAAGCAAAAAACTTTTCATTCTGTGAAAATCTGGACAATTCAGAGGTATAGTTCAGCCGGGGCTGTCTTTGAGTTTGCCACCCTTCCCCCCTCACAAAATCATGGTCGAATGGGGCCTCCTCCCAGAAGTCATTCCAATGTCCCATTACTTGGCTATTTTGCTCAATTTACCATAAACACTGTAATGTGCATACTGCTTTACTTCTACGATGATTTGGATATAATTTAAAAGTTTTATTTTATGTTTTATAGCACAAACACTAATAGACATCTACTAAAAAAAGCAATGCAGTCTCACAATGAAAATAGACTTAACATTAAAACTTCTCTGCCCTTGAAAGTCACATTCATTAAAACAGCATTGAAACCCACATTTAAAGAAAATACATCTGACCAGTGACAGATAAAGATTAACTTTGGGCTGTTTTCAAATCATAGGCCCCTTGCACACGGAACATACATGTGTTCTTTGATATACCTTTCTGATTGTATTAAATGATATTTTATAATACAGTACAGTTGTTAGAGGGTGTTTTAAATTTATTGTTTTAAACATTTTTCCAGTAAACAATGAAACAAAATGCATGTACCAATAATGACAGAACTGCCCAATTCAGAACATTTCCATCATAAAAGTCTACTCAAACTTCTACAGTCTACGAGTATCAGTAAATATGCGCAACCTCTGCAAAAGTAAAAGTCATCTAAATAATTCCACATTAAAGAGATCTGTAACTAATGAAGAAGTTGCTGCTAGCAAACAACTTTATATTTCATTGTTTCATCTACAAATAAAGTGCCTGTTGCCCTTGAAGAATAAATTGCCTATGTTACATTAAACAAATGATAAACTAGTAATATTGCAATAGAGACTGGATGACAAACTGATAACAGGTTCATAGTTACTAGGTATCTCTGCCAAAGAGGACTGCAGCATCCACCCCCTTTAAAAGTACAACACAGTACAGTATCAGCAATGCATCTGCTTACTGTGGGAGTAGAACCCACAGCCTTCTGCATCAAAAGCAAGATTACTACCTGTTGTGCTATTAACAATGCAAGCACACTCAGCATAAACAGCACTAAACTTCTCTTCCCTTGAAGCTCTCAACTCCTTGTAAAATCCACTCGACACTCAACTGTATCTCTCAACTTTTTAGCACAAGAAATCTGGAAAAAGCCAAAGTTTATTGGGGAGGATAAAAGCCCCAAAACCCAGGACCCTGTGTACTACAGTCAGAACATAACACTATGCCAAATCAGCTGTTTCTTAAAAGACAGGAAAACTGAAACTTAAATGGCTGGCTATCATTTAGTGAATTTAGTTCTCACCATAGCTCTCCACCTATTAGCACAAAAAACCTGGACAAAGCCAATAATGGGGGAATACACCCCCGAAATATGGACAAATTTCAAATATTGATCTTACAAACTTAGAAAATTGCTAGAATAAAAGGTTTTGTGTTACCGTGTACTTTCTGGAGAATATGAAGTCTGAAATTCAAATGTCTATCATTATTTAGTGAATTCAAAGTCCATAAAACCACAGATTTTATGAGGATCAGAACAGAACAAAAATATGAGGCAAAAATCTGAATAATGTTCACAAGTGGTGGTGGGTAGGGAATTCAGGCTCTTGCTACCTGCATCCAAAGTGCAAGGTTTGAGCCTGAGTTATTTGTCTAGTCACCAGGCATATTTGACATGCACACACACTTCCTGAGTCCGTCTGTTCCATCTTCATCTGAAATGCAACCTCCAAGCTCCATTGAAATGCATAATTCCCGGCTGTGCAAGCTCCATTGAAATAAGTCAGTCCTGCCTCTCAAGCTCTGAAATTCAATTCATGGTGTGGTCCTGTAAGAGCAGCTATAGCTATTCAGCCTGCAGATGTTGCAGTCTGATCCCCTTCCAGTCTATGCAGTTGTAACTGCATAGACTTCTGGGGCATCTGTAGTCTGATGCCTTCTTTCCTAATCTAGACTGCTGTTTAACCAGTCAGGATTCCTGCATGCATGCGTGGAGTTCAGGAATGCCGAGCATGCATGCGTGGAGTTCCAGGACTCACTAATTATTTTTTAGTTTGTTTTTCTTTTCTTTTTACATCTGGGGGGCTGTAGTCCTGCAGTCCAATAACATGAGCTGCCACTGGTTATAGCCTATTACTCTATGTAGTTTGAAGACTTGTGCACTCATTATTGGGTCTCAGGGACAGGTTGAGAATGAATCTGCTTTCTTTTGCCAAAGAAGTTCATTAAATAAGCATGTCTTTCAGTTATAGCTTCACTAACACTATTTTTACAGAGTATGCTGATGTTTTCGATGACAAGTTGGGCAAACCTCTAGTGGTATATTCTATGAAACTAAATCCAGAGATCAGTTCAGTGGTCAGACCAGCAAGAAGAGTTCCCATAGCAATGCAGCATAAAGTTAAAGCTCAGTTGGATAAAATGGTGCAACAAGGGTAATTTGTCCAGTTACAGAACCTACTGAATGGGTGCCACCCATGGCACCAGCTCATAAAAAAGGCTCAGATGAAATCAGAATATGCATTGACCCAAGTGATTTGAACAAAGCATTGAAAAGACCACATCAGCCTATGTGTACAGTTGAAGAAGTCGCAGCCCTCATACCGAATGCCACTGTTTTTTCTGTTTTAGATGCAAAGAGCTCATTTTGGCAAGTGATGCTTGATCGCAAATCTTCACTACTGACTACATTCAGTACCCCATTTGGAAGATATATGTTCCGCAGGATGCCATTTGGAATAAATTCTGCAAGTGAAGTCTTTTAGTGTGCAATGGAGCAAATTTTTTCAGGTTATCCTTGTGCCATAATAGTAGATGATTTATTGGTCAGAGGCAATGGTGAGGCAGAGCATGACAAGAAATTTTAAGAGAGTTCTAGACATAGCACGTGAAGTGAACTTAAAGCTTAATCTTCTGAAGTGCAAATTCAGACTACCAGAAGTTACATATGTAGGTGATTTATTTACAAGTATTGGCTTGAGACCAGACCTGTTCAAGCAAGCAGCCATTATTGAAATGCCAGCCCCGGATAATGTGCAAGCTCTGCAACATTGTCTTGGCATGGTCAACTATTTAGGCAAGTTTATACCAGACTACATTGAACTGACAGTGCCTTTGAGAGAGCTCACACATAAAAATGTTACATGGTGATGGCTAGAACAGCACCAGAAAGCATTTGATGTTCCTAAGCAGAAGATTGCTACCTCACCAATATTAAGGTACTATGATGTCAACAAACCAGTAACACTTTCCTGTGATGTTCAAAATTTGGTTTAGGTGCAGTTATTGTTCAAGAGGGAAAGCCAGTAGCCAATGCATCTAGAACACTTGCCCAGACCGAGCTGCAGTATGAGCTGCACCATGCTCAAACTGAGAAATAACCTTTGGCAATAGTGTTTGCATGTTCCAGGTCTCATGATTATATCTATGGTCGCGATGCTCAGATTGAAACTGATCATCAACCTTTGGTTACAATTTTAAAGAAGCCTATGCATTCAGCGCCAGTAAGATTACAAAGCATGATTCTTAAATTGCAAAAGTACAACTTCGAAATGGTTTATATGAAAAGCAAACCTCTTTATCTGGCTGATACCTTATCCAGATCACCCAGAACAAAGAACAGAACAGCTTGACACAGAAAATGTTGACTTAGATATCATGAAAGTGCATAATTTTTCTACCACAAGACTTGATGAGTTACAAGATCATACAATGACTGATCTAGTTTTGCAAAAGCTCAGTCACTACGTCAGTGTTGGATGGCCATCAAAGCAGTCCAGTGTACCACCCGATGTGCAACTTTCCTTTCCTTACAGAGATGAGTTGTTGATGGAAGATGGCATTATTTTTAAAGGTCCTAAAATTGTTGTTCCTGCTTCCTTACAATAAGAGTATATCCAGATTTTGCATTGTGATCACCCAGGTTCCAAATCTACTAAGAGGAGACTGAGAGGACATGTATTTTGGACTTCTCTAGTAAAAGACATTGATAGAGTACTTTCTTCATGTTTATTATGTAATAGTACTGAACCGCATTTGCAAAAATTCACTTCAGCAAGTCAAATCTCTGAACTACCTTGGTCAATAGTAGCTACTGACACATTTGAGTGGAACAATCAACATTACTTAATACTGGTGGACTCTTATTCGAATTGGTTTTAGATTGGTCTACTACCTAATCTAACTTCTACTTCAGTCATTACTAAGTTGAAATGCCATTTCTCAGTCCATGGCAGTCCACAGAAATTAATCTCTGACAATGGTACCCGATTTACCAGGCAACTGTTTCAGAAATTTGCAAGAGAGTGGGCTTTGTACATGTTACAAGTAGTCCAGAATATCTGCAATCAAATGGACTTGCTGAATGTGCAGTACCGAGTGCAAAGCAATTACTTGAGAAGTCGAAGTGTGATAATACTGATTTTTTTAAATTTATTCAATCTCAGAAGCATACCCCGTGACAATATACTTGGCTCACCTGCTCAGAGACTTGTATCCAGGCAAACCAGAACAACATTGCCTATCAGGTCTAGTTTATTGAGGTCTAAAGCTAAACACAACAAAGCCATTAGAGCCCAGTTATTTAAAAAGCGTTCTTTTCAAAAGTCCAGCTATGACAAATTGAGCAGATTTCTTCGTCCATTGAAAGAAGGAGAGACAGTGAAGATACAAACAGTGAAAGGGTTCGACCTGATTGGTCAAGTAACGGGTATATGTGCAGAGCTGATATCCTATTTTGTTAAATCTGAGGGTGTAGAGTACAGGAGAAATCGTAGACATCTTCCTGTAGAAAAAAATATATCACATCATTGTTCCTATGATAAAGACTCTAACTCTCAGAGCAATCCAGATGATATTACTGTTCCAGAACGTATCTTGACTGCTGATACTGTTCTGGCAGATGGCCCCAAGATTTCTAAGACCGAGACAATTCCAGTTGCTAAGCCAGATCCCAAATTTTATGTCACACGATATGGTCGCATCTCAAAGCCTAGTATGAAAAACATAACAGCTTGAACATAGTTGTATGTATGTACCTAGCTTTGTATAATTGCATGATGAAAATTATTCCTGTGTAAATTTCATATTTCTTCATTCCAGTGACAATGCCTGACTCATTTCCCAAAGCGGGAGGATGTAAAATAACAGGTGTGCTGTACCTTTAAGAAGCATTCCTAAAGTCTGTGTGTGCATATAAATACCAAGCATGTGTTATCTTCAGTGCAATTTCGAAGGTTCAGCCAGAGTGTTAACATCTATGTGCATGATAGTTAGTTTGTATAGAAGTTAAAGTTACTTAACTTCGTTCATGATGTGTTTGTATATAATAAAGCAGCTTGAACAAGAACCCACAATTTTCACCTGTTTCTCCCTGACCTGGCAAGTGACATCCATGATGATTCTTTTTATGGCCTCTGCAGATAAGGCTGGTTAAGCTTATGGGTCTATAGTTCCCAGGGTTGGTTGATGGACCCCATTGTGCAAGGGGTATTACTGTTGCTATTCTGCACTCTGCTGGAACAAAGTCAGTGCTTAGGCTGAGGTTAAAGAGAGTGCCAAGTAGTTCTGCTGGTTTTTTTTTTTTTTTATATTGTTTAAGTAGCTTGGGATATTATCTTGTCCCATCAAGGTCATGTTTTTAGCCTTGGGGAGCACAGTTATGACCTGCTTTTTTGAGATACTAGGTAGAGGACTGGTGTCAGGTATGTTTTGGGTATGGCTGGTGGGGACACTGGGGTGAAGTTTGTGCCAAATCTGTCAGCTAACAGGTTTGCAATTTCCTCAGGTTTATTATGAGAGGTACCATTCACTATAAGTTCGGCACATAGTTGGGCATTCCCTTTTAGATTTTGGACGTAGCTAAAGAATGCCTTATGATTATCTTAAGCTAGGGATGCCAATTTAGATTTATAAGTAGCTTTAGAGGACTTTACAAGATACCTGATTTGCTTGTTCAAGCTGTGTAGGGTGTTCTTCTTCTGCTGAGTAACTTCCCTCTTGTTCTTAGATATTAGATTATTCCTTTTGTTATATAACCTAGTTATACTTGAGGTCCACCAGGGTGGCCTGTATTTTTAGGAGGACCTGGTTTTGATCTGCTCAGGTACAGCCAAGTCTATGCAGTTGTTTAGGTGGTTATACAGGGCATTTCTGTACTGTGTAGGTTTTTACTCCAAGTGGATAGAAAACTCAGAGTAATGCAGAACATTATAACCTGAAACAAAGGTTCATTTCTTTGCAGAGTCTTGTGGAAGGAAGAAAAGCATTTATGTTGCTTTGTGTTTGTAATGAAAAGCTATTATCCACATAACTCCTTGTGTCTCTAACCTTTAAGATTGTTCACTTACACCACAAAAGAAAAAAAAGTAATTCTCCTTTAGCTGCTATATCTGCATTTTAAGCAAAATAGGTCTTGTCTTCTTTCTCAGATTCAAGTAAGGAATAGTTGCTTTTTCTTTTCTAATAGTAGCAGTAAATAGTCTAGTCCATATGCTGAGGCACTTACTCATAAAGTCTTTACAATCTTTCCATTCCCCTTTGTTTGTTCTGATAGTGCTTTAAAAGTTGTATTTTTGGGACCTCCCTTCACGTTCAACCTGTTTCTGTGCCATTTGTTCATATTTTAATTGCTTTACCACCATTTTCTTTTACCTCCTTTAGCAGCTTGTGTACCAGTTATTCACTCAGACGTTTAGTTCCTGCAGTCTTTTTTTATATTTATATATCCCAACAGGGAACCACTTATTTTGAAAATCTCAGAGAGCATTTGGTGAATCTTTCTGTTTGGGGTGACTGAATAGTTTTCTCCTTAAGCTGCCATTAGTATCTGCTGGTCCACCACCTTGTGTTCAGTCTCCTTGTGAGTTTTCACACTTACTTTCCCTTTTACTTCACTTTCTCTCTCCTTTGTTGGCTTTCTGGACATCATAGACACTTTGGCTAACAACTTGTTTAAACAATTTGCATTAGTTTGCAGGCTTTTGGTATTGTATACTGTTCTCTACACAGAGTTCTGATTTTAGCTGCTTACACTGCCATAGCCATCTTGAAATCCTCCAAAATAATTTACTGTAAAAAGTTTTCAGTCTTAATTATGCAAGCAAAATATAGCTAGAATTACATGACTTCTTAATACTATTATTTGCCAGTAGGGAGGCAGATGCTATAAAAAAAATATCTCACGTACTTCTGGTTATGCAAAATATCAGGAAGAGGAAATTGTGATATCACTGCACTTTGCAAATGTGTATTTTACTAGGAAACAAATTTTGCATGTATTGTTGTAATCTGAAGTTATAGCCATAATGTTATATATAATTTTAAAGGTTATAACAACAACATGTTGAGACAACAAACAAAGGTTACATCTGAAACAAATCTAATTCCAAAATAAGTTAAAATCATCAGTGATTAATACAGAGCTTCTAATGCATTGATTACATCCCCACCTGATTATCAACTCAGCCAGATGATTTAAAGCAAAAACACATATGCTAATCTACTGATAATGCCATCTATATAAACCACCCTCATATGGTAACAACCCTAAGAGTGATGGAGAGAAGTTAACCTACCCCACTGTCTGCTTCCACTGTGGAAGAAAACAGATGCCATCTCATTACCACAATCAACAGAACATGCTGGAGGGACAGGTTCATAACCCAGAGACTGCCCATGGTCTGGAATAGACTTCCCATACATGTCAAGCAGAGCACCTCACTGGCCCTTTTCAAGAGAAATCTTGACGAGTGGATGGGAAATACAAAGTTCACCCCAAGGATCATCCCAGTGGCTCTACTTGATAGAGGCACTGGGAAATAACAGCAGCATGATGCCAGGGCACTCCTATGGGCTAGGCTTGTAAAGGCTCCAGGGCTGTTGGCCTAGTACACACCTATGAACCTATGATATTTTCAAACTGCAGGTTATTTGATATGCTCTGTATGTGCTTAATGGGTCTCATGAATAAAAAGTAATTCAGAAAAATGTTTAATCTCTTTAGGCAGCTTGTAATTCCTAAATGGATTAGTAACCTCAATGACATTTTAAGTGAGGAAACTTCGTGTCTGAACATATATATCACCTTTTGTCTTGAATTCTACAACATTAGACATCAACTAGATTATTAATGGACAGTACAGTAGCTTAGTGGTTAAGGCCTCTGTTCCCGAGCTTCATGGTTTGAGGCTAAGTCTTGATATCTAGCCGTGCATGTGTGGAGAATAGTTTTTTGCTGGATCCCCAAAGAAAATCTCTGTGAGTCATAGCCGGCCTTAGGCATAGGCCAACTAGGCAGTCACCTAGGGTGCCATTATAGCAGGGGCACTTTTCCAGCATTTATTTGGTGTAGGTAGACCAGGATGGGGGCACCGGGTGGTGTGGGGGGCACCATGGAGCCTTTTTGCTTAGGGCACCAGTTGACTTAAGGCCACTCCTGCTGTGAGTAATAACATTACAAAACAAAATCTATGAAAACTACCTTCAGTGAATCTCAAAATCACTTTTAGGCACAAACATCCAGCACCTCCCATGTTGGAGAACATCACACATACACCAAAGCCTATATGTACCAACTAGTTGCACAACACTAGGGAAAATGCAAACTTTATTAGTACAGGAAGTTGTTTCCAGTGGAATAACTTTATGGTATTGGTACTCAGTCTCACTGAAGCAATTTTTGTACATCTGCTTGACTCCCATAGAATTTGCATGTTTGCCCAGTGTCTGTGTAGGTTTTCTCTGAGTACTACAGTTTCTTTGAAATAAAAACACAAGTTGATTGACTGGCTACTTTAAACTGCCCATAAGCAATGCATTTATCTTTGCTCCTATGAATTGGGCAATGGATGGAAAGAGTATGTGATAGGTCAGATCACATACCTAGTTAAAAAAAATATAAATTAGCTTATCATTTCCGCCATCATCCTGCTGAGGAACCCTGAATCTGGATTGCAAATACTGTTGCACTATGACAGCAAATCTAGAAATATTTAGCTCTGTGGTGATAGGAGGTACTGCCCGCCATGCCAGGGAGAAGTAGGGCAGTGGATGTATGATGTGTGCCAGCACAGCTAGCTGGAATTGTGTAAATAATTATATGTCATTAGTATATCAAAATGATTTGTACAGATGCTTGTGCTGAAAATGTATTTGTGAGCTTTGCTTGTGTTGTGTTAAAATGTATCAACAGTGCACCCTGCTGAAATGAAGAGAAATGCATATGTATTATGGCATCTGCATTAAATGCATATGTTTTAATAGAGGACACTGGCACAGCAATGGTTAGTCAGCTGACTAATTTTAAGAAAAATATGGGAAATGTAAATGAGCTGCTAAATCATTGAATGGTGTACCACAGTGCTGAGTAAGATTGGAGACGCTAGGTCTGGGAGCAGGCATTATCTGTTAGCTTTTGTAAAGAAAGGAGAAAGTGTTGGAAATGGTTTTGGCTCCTAGGCACTGCCATAAAAACTTTAAATGTATATAAATGTATATTGTAGCCATCTGCTAAAGTCCTATCTCAAACTTCAAAAGGAGATATTGTGGGAACCTAGAGTCAGGTCACCAGACGAGGTTATTCTGCAAGTCATCTTGGATATTATATTTTACAGGGGGTAATCTCAGACTATAGGGTATTCTGTTTGGGAGCCTGACTAGAAAGACTGCTCATGTATTTCATCTTGCCTTGTTCAAGTAAGTTATTAGGGGACAGTAAAGTCTCTTAGATTCAGTCAGGAATATAGTGAAGCTTAGTTTAGAAATAGTTTTTCTTTATTTGTATGAGTCTGTCCATCAATGGTGTTTTCAATATTTTCTGTGATTTGAACTCTGTGGTTTACTGTAAATATATATTCAATATTTTCATGTTCTTTTATTATTTCATATTAAATATAGTTAAAACTTTTATTGTGGCTGCTACTTATAGAGAAGATCTAACCTTTGAGAGTACTTATATTTATTTGGTGACACTGTGTGGGCCACTCCAGAAGGCCAAGCCATCTTGGTGAACTACTGCCATTTGCATTAGTATTAATATTGCACAGTATAATTGGACACCCTTTCTTAAGGGTCTTAGAGTAGCTGATTGTGAAGTATCTGGTGGCAGTGGTAACTACCTTATAGTCTGGGCAGAAGGGGTCATAGCTAGTAGACCTGTGCTAGCCTTTTCCAGGGGTGTGTGTGGGTGTGTGTGTGTGTGTGTGTGTGTGTGTGTGTGTGTGTGTGTGTGTGTGTGTGTGTGTGTGTGTGTGCATGTTGAGCAAATCAAATCTCTCAAAGTTTGTGTATGTCAGCTACTTGAGGCAGGGACACAAAGTACTGGGTTCACAGAAAAGGAGCTGGAGGACATGGCTTGGACACTTGGCTGTGGACTTAGCTCTACAGCTGTACCAGTGGGGAATCTTACTGTGGATCTGGAGGGAGACAGATATAGAGGCATCTAGATGTTGGACTGAGCGTGTTCCCTGGGTGCTCTTAAGATAAATTGTACTTGATGCAGAGAGGTCTGCATCTGGAAATACTGAGTGCATCCATTTGTATTCCAAGTGCACATCCCTCTCCAGTGTCAGTGGTGATGATTCAGGCTCCGTGATTATTGGCCCAGCATGGGGTGCCATCACATATTGATAGCAGTGGTGGGCATCAAAATCTCATGTTGAGCCACAGAGATTGCTACTAAAAAGTCACTATAAACAACAGTAGAGAATATATGGAATGATAACATTGCTAAAACATTGCTTTCTATTGTAGAACATTGCTTTATGTTGCAGTTTGTGCTTAAAACTAGACTACATATTGTCATCTTATCTTGCAGATAATAGCAATCTATTACTTCTATATTATGCCCCAGAGTCTGAAAAATATCTTAATGTTTTGAAAAATGCTATTAAGTACTTTAGAGCACTCAGATATCATGGGTAGTCTTTCTGTAATCAACAATAGACCAATGATTCTAGTATTGGGCTTTGAAACATTATATATATATATATATATATATATATATATATATATATATATATATATATATATATATATATATATATATATATATATATATATATATATATATATATTTAAGACATAGATGTGCACAATATATGGGATTATATACAGTGATCGAAACAGCAAATATCAATTGCAATAATGTTTACCACAAAATGTCGACAACACAAATATTGAGAATCAACTGTGCATGTGCAAGGAAAATCCTCACTGCATCCCCCTTAGTGCCTGCTAATTATGTATATAACTCTGAGATCATACTATCCCCAGGAGAAAGGGAATATTCACGCATTCGGTGATTGTCGATCTTGCACACCTATTGACCGACTGTGATTGATCAATGAGATGTTGAATAATAAGCATGATGACCAACTTTAGGAGTCCTATATCTATATCTATATCTATATCTATATCTATATCTATATCTATATCTATATCTATATCTATATCTATATCTATATCTATATCTATGGTCTATATTGAAAAGTCAAATTTCACAAATTTGACTTGTCAATATAGCTAAGCCAATACATCTCAATGTAACTAACCATTGAAAAGTACACAAAAAACATAAGACAAAGTTTTTCAAGGGAAAGCCCCCTGAACCCACCATGCTACCACTGTTTGAAAATACCAACTCCAAGAATGCAGTACAGTGTGGAAAATGGCAAACTCCCCTTAACCCACTTTGCGGTCTTGCATGGAAAACTCATTGTATAGCAAACTAGTTAATGTAATTAAACATTTACTTACATTGCTGTTATAGAAATATATGCACATGGTCAGATAAATGCACAAAATGATTTAATAATCATTGATCTAATGTTAAACATACAAAATTCAACCTTGTGCATTTATACCAAAGGAATGGAACCAACAGTGTGTGTGTGTGTGTGTGTGTGTGTGTGTGTGTGTGTGTGTGTGTGTGTGTGTGTGTGTGTGTGTGGTATGATAAACTATATATGCTACAGAAATACCAAACTGAAATAATCATATCAAGAGGAAAAAAAAGCGTAAGAACTTTAATAACAGATACAGAACATAGGATTCTCACTTGTCTCGTTAGAAAGGTGGCACCCTGTTAGTACAGCATTTTTTTCCTGTTGCACCCAAGTATTACATTGAACTTAAAGAATAATGTCTGGTTATTTTTTTATGCAGTTTTTTAACTCGTGTGAAGAACAGGTCATGTATGAGGTTCATTTTTCTTATTTTGTCCAGAGAGAGAGAGAGAGAGAGAGAGAGAGAGAGACAGAGAAAGAGAGGGAGAGGGAGAGATAAATGACACCTCTTTGCACTCTGTATGGAAATGCCTTTCTTTTTTTTTTTGTTTCAAGACCTGACCTTTACCACACATCAGAAGTGACAAGCCTTACCGAACAATGGTGGTTTGGATTCTAGAATATACCTCATCTAGTGCTACTACTTTACTTTTCCCAGGTGTAAGGTTCCTGGTACACAGATAACTCTATTTCTCACATATTAAGAAATACACAAGTGCAAATGCTACTGACAGTGGGAAACTGTTATTATCCTGTTAACCGCAGACTCTAAATTTAGTGGCATTAGTAGAAAATACCCCCACTGTGATAATCAAGTGCACTTGGATGAAAGATTTGCAATGAGTAAAAAGCACACAACAGTATGATTTGTGTAAAAACAAAATCCTTTGCATACTTTGCAGCTCACCATATTAATTTCATAGGTGCATTGTGATGTCATAACAAACAGAGGTAGCTCTGACAGGTAAATGCCTTTCTTCAGTCCTGCTGCTATGTAGCATGCTCCCACATTCCATTTTATGCTAAACAAGGGAAAAACACAATAGGTGCTGCTGTAAACTAATGTTGGTACAGGCAAGAGTGTAAGCAGAGCTAACCTTATAAGCAATGATAAAAAAATAATTTCTGAGGAGCAACATTTTGAACATCCTTAAGATACAGTGTATAACAGTTTCATGTTTTGTAGTACATGGTGCTGGGGTTTCAACAGAAGCTTTAATTTTAATGTTTCAAACCCTGTTCTAGGCATCTACAGCATCCCTGCATCGGTCCTGCGGTTTGGGCTGCCTGATTTTGCATCCTGTAACTTGCCCCGGGTGCTCCCTCCCTACATTTTAAGCAAAGAAATGCCTCTGGCAAACTCCTGAAGACATCATGAGTTCACCTGCTTGCCTGGTACTTTGAAAGCTGCCACTAAGAAGACCCCCCCCCCCCTACAAGACTGAGTAAATTAACTTGCCCCGGGTGCTCCCTCCCTACATTTTAAGCAAAGAAATACCTCTGGCAAACTCCTGAAGACACCTTGAGTTCACCCTGCTTGCCTGGTACTTTGAAAGCTACCACTAAGAAGACCCCCCCCCCCACAAGTTTGAATAAATGTATGTGCTTACAACTAATTCTCTGCTAACTTGTTGTACTTCCTTTGAGTTAGTCTGTCCTTCCATGTGTGCATTTTTAGCAGCCCACCGCAGACCGCTTGCCTTCTCCCCCTTCCTGTTAGCCCTATCTTAGAATATTTTTTGATTCATCCCTGCTGCTCACTATCTCCCTCCACCTCTAGGTGGCAGCACTTGCCTATGCAACCCCGGCAGTCACTCTTTATATACCCAATAGGCTTAATCCTCACACTAGAGCCAGCTGTGATCTAATATTCACACCTGGTAATATCCCCTCCCTCCTTACTCAGCCTTCCTCAGTAAGAGCTGACTAAAATACTTTGCCTGAAAAGTAAAACAAGAAAGACTCATATAATCTAGTACAAACCTCCTCTCTTTAGTTATTTCAACTGCTTCTTGCTGTTACTTTTTTTTGCTGTACTCTCCTCTGTTGGACCTTTCCTTTCCCTGCTTTTCCCCTCTCCCCTGTATTCCAACACAGTCCCTCCTCCTTCCTACTCCTCTTATCCAACCAACCTTCCCCTATCAATCCCATCCCCCTGTCAACCCCCCCCCCCCCGAGTTTACTTCTATCTCCCATGGACTGTGGCGCCATTTTCAAACCCTGTTCTAGGTGTGCACAGCATCCCTGCATCGGTCCTACGGTTTGGGCTGCCTGATTTCGCATCCTGGTAAGTTTTGTCTCAGTAATTGTACAAGATTGTGGAACACCTACTGTGCTTATCTCTGTGTATTTGCTGTTAATTTGTTCTATTAGATACTGCAGTCCTTGCACATGTGTTTTTCCCTTCTACTGCGCATGTTGCGTTGGATCTGTATAAGACTGTATTACACCTACTGTGCTAATCTCCATGTACTTTGCTGTTAAATTGTTTTATTAGATACTGCTGCTTATGCTGGCATCTTCCCCTCTACTGCTTATGTAGCAATCAACTAAGATGTCGCAGCTCATGTTGTAACATACTAAATCATTGTTTTACTCCTGCAAGCTGCTTTTATGGGTCTAGTGAGGCTATGCATTAACTCCGTTGCTCCAATTTAAAGTATATTGGGTGAACGGCATAGTCGCCTGCATAGACTTTCTGGTTTACTCTACTATATTTATCCTGATAAAAGAATACCACTAAGTGAAGTGCTGAATGCCTACTACTTTAGGTTTTCCTCACTCAATTACAGATACAGCGGCTACTTTTTACTATTTTTGTCCATTTAGGGCACCACGTGGCCAGTACATAGTCTCTGGAAATAGCATTGCATAAAACAAAAAGCAAGTCTGTTAGATATTATGAATATAAGGCTGAAATTAATTCTGTTGTAAATATGCTGAAAGATAAAGCATAGAATAAAAAGTTTGCTTGAATATATGTATAGAGTTTAGCAATGTAAAATGTGCATTCATACTGTATGTATAACAGACAGGCTTCTCTTCACAGCATCAAAAAGAAAAAGCCTAACAAAACAATATTGGAAAGCAAGCATTAAATGATTTTCTCATGTTTGCAGAACAAATATCTATTAACAGACATCCTTTTTTATAAACTCAGCAATACGTGATGTTTTTCCAGTAGGAACAGAACAGACGTTTCCTTTCATTCTTCTGTTATTCTGATTGCATGCATTTGTACATTTTCACATCAGCAGAACTGCCGACAGGACAATAGAAAAGTCTAAAAACAGACATTATGTGACTTCCCACAGAAGGCCAAAAAATATACCAAGAGGAAATAACAACATCTATGTGCGTGACTAGCACTCTATATAACTATTATAGTAATTCAGTTATGTGAGAAAGGGACAGAGAGAGGTATTTTGTTTAAGTCACCATTCATATCTGTAATGAAGAAAAACTTTGTAAATATATGCTACAAACTAACAGAAGCAGTGCGTGTCATTTGTTATAAAATAAGTTATTTGTAACTGTGCTTATAGCTGCAAAATATATTTCTTTATCTGTGTGCAATTTGAAAGGCTTGGTGCTTTAAACAGACTACAGATGGAGTCATGCAAAGCTCTGTGTCTCTGATTCAGCAGTAAACTGACTGTGTGTCTGAAGAAGACTTTGGATCCAGCACAGCATAGGAGCAGAGCACGCAAATTAAAGTACACAGCTGAACACTCACCTTTATAGTCTTTAATTGCATTGCTGTACGCCTGCTTAAAAACTTTCCTGTGCATGATAAAGCATGCCAAACTAAAACTGCACAGCTATATGCCTGTTTTTACTATCCAAAAAATGTGCTACTGAACACCTGTTATTTTCATAATCTTTACCACGCATATCACAGGACAACTGCTTTTTTTTCTCTGTGAATTGTGTTTTATGGGCACCACGCGACATATGTACATTTCTAAAGCTGTTATTTTATTTTTCACTTTTAAACTACTGCATTGTTGAAATACTCCCATGGTTTCACTATATTGTTGGAAGTTATTACAGTTTAAATGCATTATTGTCACGTTGCTCAGTTCTGACTGTTTGTAAGGGGATCAAATGACTGTTTTTATACTGTTCTGAAGCTGTTTGAACTGCTATTTTAATGTTATAGCTTCACTGTAATGATGAATTAATACTGTATTTCTACTGGATATTGCTTTGCTTACTACTGTGTACTCCATGCTTTACTGTGGAACAACTACTTCCTCTCTAACTGTCCTGGGTCTCTAATATATAACTCAGCTGCAAAACAACTGTTACTCTTCAATCTCAATTCTGAAGCTCAAGTAATACCTATCTGTAGCCTATCCTCCATTATCTGTGCTCTGCTTTATTATCCCCTCTGCTCTACTCTGTCTTATGGCTCCCCTTATTTCCCTTATTCTTACCTTTTTTACCTGCAATTTAACTAACTCTGTATTGTGTCTGTCTCTTTTCTACAGTAACTTGCCCCGGGTGCTCCCTCCCTACATTTTAAGCAAAGAAATACCTCTGGCAAACTCGTGAAGACATCTTCAGTTCACCTGCTTTCCTGGTACTTTGAAAGCTACCACTAAGAAGAACCTTCCCCTACAAGATTGAGTAAATGTATGTGCTTACAACTAATTCTCTGCTAACATGTTGTACTTCCTTTGAGGTAGTCTGACCTTCCGTGTGTGCATTTTGTAGCAGCCCACCGCAGACCGCTTGCCTTCTCCCCCCTCCTGTTAGCCCTATCTTAGAATATTTTTTGATTCATCCCTGCTGCTAACTATCTCCCTCCACCTCTAGGTGGCAGCACTTGCCTATACAACCCCGCCAGTCACTCTTTATATACCCAATAGGCTTAATCCTCACACTAGAGTCAGCTGTGATCTAATATTCACACCTGGTAATATCCCCTCCCTCCTTACTCAGCCTCCCTCAGTAAGAGCTGACTAAAATACCTTGCCTGAAAAGTAAAACAAGAAAGAATCATATAATCTAGTACAAACCTCCTCTCTTTAGTTATTTCAACTGCTTCTTGCTGTTACTTTTTTCTGCTGTACTCTCCTCTTTTGCTCTTCCCTCTCCGTTCGCCCTGCAAGCTCAGTCCGCTCCCCTACCATGCCCCCAATTACCACCTGCCCCTGTACTCTTACCCTAATTCATCACTTGCCCCTCCCTCTTAGTCATATTACCCAATTACTACACCCCTTTCAACTCCTCCCACCAAAATCCCTCCCTCCCACACTCTTCCACTTATACTCCACCTACTCACCCATACTCTCCTCCACTCTCCCTTAATTCCTAGAAAACCTCAATCCCGTTATAAACCCTGTCTCATTATCAGCCTTTCTCTCCCCTTCAAATCTACACTTATCTCTATCTCTCATCTGACATGACCTTCTTAAATCACCACACCTTCCAGGTCCAGTGTCTCCTTTTTCTCTTCCTAATTCCCTTATGCTATGCTAGCTCATATTCCTCCCTTACTTGTCCAATTCTACCCACAAAAGTAACCTCCATACAATTCCATCCTCATCCTCACTATTACTCACATTTCCACTCTATCTCCCCCTTTCTCATTCAGCCCAACCCTCTCCACCTATTCCACCCTAAATCCTTCCTCTTCTCTTGCAAAGCTAAGATACTGTCACCTAATCTAATCTCAAAACTCCCTAAACACATTCCTAGCAAACCAAAATGTCTAAAAGACATTTCCTTCAACAACATAATCCAAGCCGGTGATATCCATCCCAACCCCGGTCCTACTCACTGTAATAACAACACCAACCCCTCAACTTCTTCCTCCCACATTAATCACCTAAAGATCATTACTATCAATGCACAGAGTCTTTGTAACAAATCTCACCAATTCCATACTTGCCTAAACCACAATCAAACTGACATCCTAGCCATAGCTGAAACTTGGCTCAAACCCTTCATCTCCAACTCAGAGATCCTGCCCCAAGGATTCAATATTTTTAGAAACGACCGGCTAGGAAAAAAATATGGTGGCACTGCCCTAGTCTACTCTAACCTCCTCACCTTAATTCCCCACCAAATTCCAATCCCACAATTCCAAAACACCGAACTAACTGCTGGACTAATTAAGCTAAACAAGCACAAAAATATTTGCTTCATTGTCCTCTATATTTCTCTTGGTAATAATAGCTCAGCTCTCGAGGAGATTCTCTTATGGGCATCCACAAAAATTAACTACGAAACTTATATCTTAGGAGACGTAAATATTGACTGGAATAAAATAATTAGCCCCTCTCCATCCCTATCCATCAGTCTCTACAACTTTACTCAACTAATCCACTCTATCACTCGAACTAATAAAACAAATCCCCCCGGTTCCACTTTAGATTGGATCCTACTCTCAAATACTAACAAAATAACAAACTCAGGCGCAATTCCAGATACCATTAGTGACCACCTCCAAGCCTTCATCCATCGCTCCACTAGCTCTTCCCCATACCAACATCAATACATTCACACTTGTAACCTCACCAACTTTAACCCACCCACTTTCTCAAACTTACTCAAACAAATGAACTGGCAAACTCTAAAAACCCTCCCCCTTGACAAATCCTTAGACTACTTCAACTCCATCTTCCTTGACACTCTAAACTCCCTAGCCCCCCCCTAAGATATAAAAAATAAAAACTAACACAGCTCCATGGCTTTCCAAACAAACAAAACAGGCTATGCACCAAAGAGACAAACTTTGGAAGCTCTACCAAAATAATAAACTGCCCAATACCCTGCTTCAATATAAACAGCTCCGCAACCTAGTAAAACAGCTAATCACCAAGGACAAAAAATCCTACTATATTAAGCTCCAGTCCAATAACAATAAAAACCCAAAGCAATTCTGGAATTTTATAAACTCTCTCCTCCATCCAGGCACAAAGAATAATCCCTGTCCTGACCCAAGCAAATCCGACCCGGAACCAGGCACTGAATTCAATTAATTTTTCATAGAAAGCATCTCTGCCCTTACCAAGTCTTTTCCTAACAATAACCCAACTGCCCATCACTCTCAGCCTCCAAACTCTCCTAACAACCCTCCTCTTCTGTTTGAGCTCAAACCCGTCTCCACAAACTTTATAAAAAACTCCTTTCCAAACTCAAACCATGCAGTAACGCTCCAGACAATATTCCCCCCTCCTACCTAAAATATGCTGCAGATGGTATTGCTCTCCCAATCTGCATCATTATAAACAGATCCATAAATGAATCATATGTCCCCAAACTTTGGTGCTCAGCTTACATCATCCCTCTCCATAAAGGAGGCAAAAATACAAGTGTCTCTAACTTCCGCCCCATTGCTCTGCTCTCCCCAATCTCTAAAATCCTTGAAAAATGTACTCACTACCAACTTATGCCATTCCTAACCCAAAACAATCTTCTCAAACCTACCCAGCATGGTTTCCGCCCAGCCCACAGCACCATAACTGCCTTTCTCTCTTTCCTTGAAACTGTCAATCAAGCCCGAGACTCTGGACACCTAATTTCTACTGTTTTTACTAGATCTGTCTAAGGCATTTGACACTGTTTCCCACAACCACTTACTCTGTCATCTCTCATACCTTCACCTCTCAACAAAAACTCTATCCTGGTTCTCTAGTTATCTATCAGACAGATATCAGGCAGTCAAATGGAAGAACTCCATCTCTTCCTTCTTACCTACCCCAACAGGCATACCACAGGGATCCATCCTCGGGCCCATGCTTTTCAACATTTTCATCAGTAACTTCCACACTGCTATTCCAGATGCAAAAAACATTCAATATGTCAATGATTCTACCTTAATCTGCTCTGCTACTAACTTATCTGAACTGCTGACAAAAACTCAAACTGCATTCTCCACAACAGAAAACTGGATGCACCAAAAACATCTCTCTCTCAATGAAAATAAATCTGAAATCCTACTATCCCCCCCCCCCCCAAGACCTACTCTTATAATAAAATGAATTCAAAGTCCTTACCCAGTCCAACTCACCCATAGAAGTGGTACCTTCTGCTAAACTCCTAGGCATAACTGTTGATGAACACCTCAAGTTCGACACCCACATTCAACAAAACATTAAAAAATACCCACCAAAAGCTAGGTATGTTGTATAGGAACAATCACTTTCTCTCTAATTCCACTAGGCATACTCTGGCCACTACATATATTCTTCCTTCCTTATTACATGGTGCTCCACTCCTAACCAACCTATCCACCTCTATGACCTCCAAACTAGAAAACTGCTACAATAAAATCTCTAAATTTGCCACCAATTCCAAACATTCAAGCCATCATTGCCTCACCCTTCAATCCTTGAATTGGCTAGAAATTTCTAACCACCTGGACTACCTGTAACTATCCACAGCATATAGACTTATATATCATCCCACAAAATGCCCTGCTCTAGCTAATATCCTTCAATCTTATATTCCTAACAGAACACTTAGATCTGAGCACCAGAATCTAATTGCTATCCACAAACCTAAGCGCCCTGCTGGCCAACTGCTCCTCTCTTATGCTCTAGGCAAAAAATGGAATTCCCTTCCCTCCACACTAAGAACCACATCTAACTCTGACAACTTCAAAAGCCAACTTTTCAAACACTTGTCTACTAAATGGAAATGCACCTGCCTCCACCCTACTTAATCTTTGCTCTCTCTATGCCCTAGGGGTCCTTTCCCCTGGTACACAGCTCTCTAAATCTCCCACAGTCTCATACCTATAACCCTTTACAAGCTCTCTTTAACTTCTTTAGCTTCACTATCTTTAACCGACTTAACATTCCTAGAGCTGTGCTCGCATGACTCAACCTGTAATTAATGTAAATATTTTGAATAATTTTCTACTTTCTACTTTAATTATGTATATAAAGCAAGCATAATCTGATTCCTCAATAGATGTAATTTAACTGACAATCACTCTCAACACTCATTTTCCCTTGCATCAAAAGTAACTGAATCACCCTTAACTTCTCTCTTAACAGATGCTGCCAAC
>NC_056739.1:1320732611-1320857611 GCF_019279795.1 Protopterus annectens | reverse complement strand
TTATCAGTGCCAGTGTTTCATCAGGTTGCACATTCACCTTTGGTGCCTGGAAAGCCACAAGGATGTGAGTTATATTCCCATACCAGGTTCTTAGGTCTCTGTTCTAGTACTGATACTGTAGTAGAAAACTGGAGGGTGGGGTATTGTACCCCTGAAACGCTGTCATTTCCATACTGCATTAAAATGAAGTCCCATCAGCCTGAATTTGTGATTTCTTAGGTAGATGCTAAGGTTTCCATGACATTTGACTGAAAACAGCATTTTTTACTGGCATAAGATCAAAAAATACAAAAGATTTTCATTGCATTTCAACACAAGGCCATGGAACGTATTATCATGGAACTTATAAACAAAGACATTGGCAACCTTCAAACACTGGACCCCACCCAGTTTGGGTTTGTGAAGGGCCGATCTTGTCTCCTGAACCTGATTGACTTCTTTGAATCAGTCTCCAGAGCCATGGACAAGGGTAAGGTGGTCCACACAGCCTATCTAGACCTTGCCAAGGCCTTTGACACCACCCCCCACTCTGGAATCATAGATAAACTTACTAAGTTGGGCATTAATCCCTATGTCACCCAATGGGTTGCTAAATGGCTTACTGATAGAACCCACACTGTAAAAGTAGCCGACTCCAAATCCAGCTCCAGACAAGTGACAAGTGGAGTACCTCAGGGTTCAGTCCTGGGGCAGCTCTTGTTTGGCATCTACTTCTCTGAAGTACAGGTCAACACTAAGGGACTCTGGCTAACAAAGTTTGCAGGTGACTGCAAACTGGGAGCCATTATTGAATCCCCCAATGATGTGGATACTCTACAAAGGGCCTTACAGAAACAGATGCTTGGTGCCAGAGCCATGGGCTCAAGCTCAATGCCAAGAAATGTATTGTTATCCCCTTTGGGAAAAAACATGTATCCATGAATTACCATATAGGTGGCAGTACACTAAACACAGAAAGTGTGATAAGAGACTTAGGGACACAGGTGGACAGTGGTCTCACCTTCGATAACCACATCACCACAACAGTCAGGAAATCCTTCTATGTGGCACACCTCATCACAAAGGGCTTTTCATCCAGAAAAAGGAGGTCATTGTCCCACTGTACTCATCCCTCATTAGACCCATTATAGAATACAATGCCCCATTTGGTATGTACCTCTCAAGACATCTGCAACAACTGGAAAGGCCTCAGAAATACCTCACTAAAAGAATCACAGGCCTAAAGCAGATGCCCTATGCTGACCGCCTTAAAAAACTCCAGCTATACTCTGTCGCATATCGTCTACTCAGAGGCGATCTCTGCTTAACATACAAGGCCATGTCAAACCCAGAGCTGTTGGACATGCTACACTTAAAGAAATCCCAATCCCTCAGAGCTACACGCTCCAGGGATCTAAACCTTGTCATCACAATAAACAAAACATGTTGGAAGGATAGGTTCCTGACCCAAAGACTCCCCAGACTCTGGAATAGATTGCCCATACATGTCAAGCAGAGTGCCTCTTTGGACCTCTTCAAGAGGAACCTTGACGATTGGATGGGAGAAAGGAAATTCACCCCAGGGACCACGTCAGTCGCCCTGCTAGACAGGGGTCCAGGAAAGTAAATAATGTGGGAAGAAATATTCAGGGAATTGTTATGGCTAGGCTTGTATAGGCCCTAGGGCTGATAGCCTAGTACTAACCTATGAACCTATGAACCTATGAACATATCAACTATATTCAAAACATAGCATTAGTTTACATTTTCAGATTTTATATTTCAAAGTGTGTGTGTGTGTGTGTGTGTGTGTGTGTGTGTGTGTGTGTGTGTGTATAAATATATATATATATATATATATATGTGTGTGTGTGTGTGTGTGTACTGCATATATATATTATATAAACAAATACATTTCGTTTAAACCAAATTTACTTATTAAATAGCAATATCACATATCTCTCCATCTGCATTGTCCAAATAATGCAGATGATTTATTTTTCTCCTTTCTCAAAATGCCTGACTCCTCAAAATAAAAAGTGGTTGGAAATTTTCAGTCCTTTCACAATGCAAAGCCACAACTTTTTTGCTTGTTCACAGTTTGCATAATCTCATAATTTTTTTTTTTTTTTTACAGACTTTTTCTTTCATCTGTCTTTTATCAGTTATGCAGAGGTAAGCCAGCTTTCACAAAAAGTCACTGAACTTGCAATCCTTTTGTTTTTTTTTTTCTGCATATATTTCCATGGATGACTGCTAACCATCAGTCCTCTCTTACATATCTTGATCTGACACCAAAGTTAGTCAAAGGGACCATCATCTAGGCGGCCTTGAGTGTGGTTCCATTCTATTTTTTTGCCATCTTGCTATCTTTGTCCTAGTGGCTTCCCAAATTTAGGGGAAACTTTAATTGTATTCATGTCAGGGAACTATCTAGAAGACATGCCAGGAGAGGTCAAGGGAATTTTTATTTATTTATTTTAAGTTAATCTAAACCCAGCTGTCCTAGATCTGATGTGTTCTGCCAAACTAAGAATTCACAATGCAAGTCCTGTGAGGCAGACAGTCTTCTGTGCATGTGTTGACTTGTGGCTACAGTGCCATGCAATGTTTGCTGTGACACATGAACATACTATACATACATACATACATACATAATATGCATACATACATACATACATACAAATATTTCAGGCCCAGGCAATAATGCCCCTCTAGCTTGCCAATATACCAAAGCAGTTGTTCCTATAATAGGTGTCCAAGTTCTTCCTACGCATATCTAAATTAGTACTTTCTTTAATATAATTTAGTAGTCATTCATCAGCTATGCTGTTAGAGAAGCAATGAGTACAGTTCTCATTGCTATGGAATCTCCTACAGGTTGTCTAACGATTCTCTACTACTCTTTGATAACCTAGAACATTTTAATTTCCAGAGGTAGTTGTCTCTAAATGCTCTATATACGTGAATAGGGTCTCCTCTTAAATATCTATATGAGACATTGTACAAGCTCAGATATTTTAATCTTTCATAGTAACTGAAATTTGCATATCCATGGATGCCATTGGTATATTTCCTCTGTGTTGTTCCTAATTTACTCAAGCTTGTTTCTTATAAGGTTTCCATATTATTATTATTCCATATTCTAGTCTGGGTCTGATGTAACTTACAAACAACTATTTCATCATTTCTGATTTCTTAGACTTTGTAAATCATTTTCTAGAGCCTATAGTTTTATAACAATCCTTAACCAGTTGGTTAAAATGATCAGAAAAAAACTCAATGCTGGACTTACTCATATAGTTACATCTTTAAATGAATTTAGAGCTTTACTTACTATGTGCTCTATTAACTATTCACCCTTCAGTCTATGTCTCACAAATCTCATATGCTTAGTTTTTTGAAGAATTTTCAGCATATTATTCTCATGTTCCCAAATGGTCAATTTAGTCCAGCTGTTTTGCCCTGTCTATAACAGATGGATTATGTTTCCGCACTTCCAAGCCATCTGCATACAAATAACTCACATGAAAAAGACAAATCTAAAAGATACAACGTAGAATACAACTAGGACAAAGCCCTGTGGGACACCCTGACTATTAACCCAGAATGTCACCCGCCCAGTTGTTGAGTGATGCTTGCCATGTCCTATTTGTAAGCCATGCAGCTATCCATTTTATCAAGATTACATCAATGCCTAGTTATTCTAACTTATTGATCAGTGATTTTGTATGACCCTATCAATGGCTCAAGTTAAGTCTATATAAATTACATCACAGCACACTTTCTCGTCTGTAGCTGTTATTATATTATTGTAGAACATCATGTTGCAAGTAGTTATAGATCTATTTTCCACATCTGTATGCTGATATATGGTTTCAAGTCACAACTGTTCCAATTCTGACAATACCTCACCCAAAATAACCTTCACGTCATTTTTCCACAACAAGAAAGTAAACTTCGGCGTATATATGAGTCTGGGTTTGTCCTGTTCTCCTTTTCACATTGGAAACAGTTTTAACAAGTGCATGTCTCCAATCATTATGAATCTCCAGATAATTAAATGATGTAGTGAATAATGGATATAATGATACTGTAAGTTTATTCAGAAGGGTTCTCAGGTCATTATTACTAACCATGACCCCATCAGCTGAGGTGACCATAAATGAATGCTACAGCAGTGTACTGATTTGATTTGTTCATTCAAAATGACATTGGGGGGGGGGGGGTAGGAGTGACAGTAGCCTCTCTTTTCCAGCTCTGCTCCTTCAGTGCTATCTGATCCTGTGTCATCTCAGTCACAATCAGGGCTTCATCCCTGTACTCACTGAAGCCAGGACAACTTACAGTTCTTACTCATTTTATTTCTCTTTTCTAATATAACTATTAGCACCTTAACATCCAGCTTTTCCTAAGCATCGTCTGTCGCTCGTCCAGTCAGGATAAAATAGATGAGTCTGTGGGTTCTGTTCAAGCAGCCTTATTATGTACAAGCACATCAGGATTCAAGCTTAAAAACTTTAACTTGGATAAACTTATAAACAAAATAGCTGTTGCACTCATACATGCTCACTCTCTGGCTGCACTCTCAAAATGGCACTGAAGCTAGCACATGCTTACTATTTATATGCACATGCAGACCTTGAAATGGTTCTTAAAGGTGCAACACACACACACACACACACACACACACACACACACACACACACACACACACACACACACACACACACACACACACACACACACACACACTATTCTACATTTTCTATATGATATTTTTCAGCAATATCATTCTCATCATATTGCAGTTCTCACTTTGAAATCCTTTAACATGAAGTTTTCATACACGTTTCCTTTCTCCTTTTCTTTTTTCCATTATTCTACAATACTTATTTTACCTATTAGCTATTGCTAAGACAATCCATCTTATTCTTTCTTTTGCCAGTAAAGAATACAGTGCTCTGTTACAGCAGCATATCTTGTTGCAGTCCTCACCAGAAATACTGGGTTTGTTGAAAGTTAGTCAGTTTTAAACCAGTTAAAGAATGAACTCAGTTATGTCTTGACAAGATGTATTGACCAAAACTATTAACTAAATGTTGAGGGGAAAAGGACATATTCACAATCAAGAACAATGGACCTTCCTTGAGTGTCACTTTTGTCCTGGAAAACATTTAAAGGAAGGTTCTTCTTAACCAACATAACCACTCCATAACTATTTGTTGTGCTTTTTGAAGTCAAAGTGTAGGGCACTCATTTTACATGAATCAAACTGAAATGTACAGATATATGTTTCTTGAATTAAAGCTGCTTAACTTGACTAGCTGGCAAAAATTCAGTCGCAAACCATAAACTAAACTTAACAGAGGTAAACAAAATATTGATTTACAAGTGAAAATACATATGGTCTTTAGAAACAGTCAATAACACATGGTGATTACATGCTGTTGTATACTGTACAACATTAATAATTATAATAAAGTATTCTGTAAAAGGAAAGAATAAATATTTGCACCACAGCCTGTTAATTGTGCTAAGAGAACACAGTACAATCCAGCTCAACCATAGCACCAAATATCTAAACCTATATAATAATTATAAAGAGCTGTAAATGGATAATCTGCACCACCGGAGCTGTTAATTAACTGCTTCCTGCAAACAAGGTACAGGGTTTGATTCTTTTCATCTCCATTTGCCTACTGTGTGACTCTGAACAAGTCGCTTAACGAGACAGTACTCACAGGCAACCCTTGTAAAGGGATATTTTTGTCCAGTGAGCTTACTGGGTTCAAAAATGTCTAATAAAATATTGTAAAACCAATGACAGAAAATACAGTTTGGAAAAGAATCACTGCAAAAACTTGGATAATATAACACAAAAATTTTGCATTAGCAAACTAGCAGAGAACTCCCCATGATAATAATTACGTATTGACAATACCTTTGGTCAACAAAGATCTATACCCTCAAATAAGGAGGCTAGTACAGCAAAACCGGCATTAGAATGGTCAAAGGATGGCAAATGATTGTTTAAATTAGGGTAGCAATGATAAAAAGTAAAAACAAAAGCAAACCAGGAATATCAACCCAATCCTAAGAGGGGCCAGTTCTAAAGATGAAGGTATTACAGCTGGGAGTGTAGATATAGTAAATATTAAACAAATAATTATGGTATGGTTGCTCAACTGATTTATATCATAAGGGAATCTTAAAGAATAAGAGAAGGTGCTATAATAGCATTGCTGTATAGAAAATCAAAGCTATCTTTGTTGGCCTGGGCACACATAACTATAAAAGGTGTTAAACTGCCAACAATAGCAACTGTATTTGCCTCATAGCAAGGTCAAAATTACCTAAAGTAGAATGAAATACTACAAGGTATCCTTTCATACCAAAACCAGAGGATGACCTAATAATTAGAACGAATAGCAATAAAGGTAATATGTAGGAAATATCTACAAGAATATGCAGTGGAATTCAACTGATGTGTAATTCAGACACACAACTGGACTTTTCCTTCAAATTATGAATAATAAGTAGGTATATTAAGTTTCAGTGCTCTGAACCTATAAATAAGACAAATCTCTAAAATCCAAGGCCATATATTACACTTAAGTTCCCCATGCTACACTGTTGCTTCCCAAAAGGTGACAAGAGTCTACATCCATAAACAGCTAGAATATTGACAAAATGGATTACTAGGGAAAAGTGGTGTGGAAATTTGTTTTGGCAACTTAAGTGACATAAACTGGCTTAGAAAAGAATGACAAACATGAATAAGGACCATTGTTGAAAAACTCAGTAACACATTATTTAAGATGGTGTTATCTGGTGAATTGAATGAACATGACACTCAACAATACAATCCTATATACAACTCAAAGTTTATTTTACTTCCAGTCTCGCATTGGCAGTAATTCCTTGATATTAATTAAGATTTTTACATTAAAAATACCTAAAAAGCAGTAGCTCCTCACTGGTGTCTGCATGAATTAAGATTGCAGAAATGCTTCATAATCATTATAGTTAACACACACATTAAGTAAAGTTTATTGCCGTCCAGCAAATAACTGCTGAACAAAGCTAATATATTATTGGTAGCAAAACCAGCTAGCCCAGAATATATGAATGAAACAGACAGTAAAGTTATAAAAATAGATAAAAAGGGGACAGTGAGCATGTATTAATAATAAGTGAAGAGAAATGATACCAGTACAAGACTTTAAAAGTCTCAAACACAATGGTATTATAAGAGGAAATTAGAATAATTACTGGAATTGTATATTACAATGTAGGAATATAGGAATAAGAATATTTAAAGCAAGGGTTTGTCTTGTTTCAAGGGAGAACAGATCTGTTTAAAACATAACTTTTAAGTTTTACAAGTAATTTGTTGACAGACACTTGCATATGTTTTTAAAGGCAAGAGTACAATGCAAGAGGAATAAGATAGTTCTTTTTTTTTTTTTAATTTATCTGTATCTTTTGGGTTTCTAATACCATTACAGGAATGGACCCCATTCCTCAGTCAAAGTTTGATTAAAGTTCATGAAATTAGTATTGTTTCAGTTTTTGATGTCAGCCAAAAGTGCTCTTCACAGCACCCGCAATGTGTCCAGTAATGACTCCTTCTGCAAGTCGTACGGGGTTACATATATTGGTAACATATCTCAATATGATTGTATGTTCCTTTTTATAAGACCTGTTGCTACTACTATTATTGGAACTGTCTGGGTATCTTTCTTCCACATTGCACTAATTTCTGCCTGCAAATCCCGATATTTTATGACTTTGTGTCTCTCTGTACGCAAGACACTGTAGTCACTGGGTGTGGCGATTTCAATGATCAATGCTACTTTTATCCTCTTTTCTTGGACCACTATATCTGGTTTTCTCGCATCTGTCTTTTGAACTGTTGGTTCAGGGTGATCCCATGTGATGTAGACTTCATTTTCTATGATGCTTTGTGGCTCATGTTTCCAGTGTTTTTCAGTCACTTCAGTACCATAATGTTTGCACAATCCCCAGTGCTACAGTCTTGCCACATTATTATGCCTTTCATTATGCAGTCCTGCCATTAGTATGTTGCAACCTGCAACAAGGTATGCAACTGTTTCCAATTCGTTTTTACAAAACCTACATTTGTCTGTTTCTCCCACATGTTCAGTGGACTTTGTAAACCAATGTGTACATAGCACACTATCTTGGGCGCCAATATTAACCTTTTACTCTTGGTTTGAATTCTCTTCTTCTTAACCATTCGTGTGTTCTTTCCTGATCAACATGAGGTTCTTCCAGAAGTTTTCTATACTTGCAACTATATTTATGCATTTTCTACATTTCTTGCCTTCTCATCTGGTCCTTCACCCTACAGTCTTTCTTTTGTTTTTGGCACATTCAGTTGCTGCCTGATTTTTATCCACTTCTGGTTTGATTTCCATTCCTGCTTGATGCCGATATGCTTCTGTTAGATTAAGCAGAGAAGTCATCTTAGATTTATTCTCCTCATGTTTCAAAACTTTCACTACATTTGGGTCTTGTGAAGTCAGCATGATTGCAGATCTATATATATAATCCATTTCAAGGAAGCCCATCCCTCCTTTGGAATGAGGAATATTTAATCTTGGTATGTACTGATTTTTATAAATCATTTGGTGAGCATAAAGCATCCTTCTTGTTTTCCCTAGCTAATCTCTCCAACACATTTTGGGTCCAGTCAATCACTCCAAAATTGTAAGCAGGACAGGAAGAGCAAATTGGTTTATAGTTTGGATTTTGTTTATAGATGTCAGTGCTGTTTTCAGGATTAATTTAAGTCTTCTGAAGTATTCCTTACTAAGTTTATTCACATTTGTTTTTGTTTTATTGTTGATCCTTCATCAGTTTCCAAATATTTATACACTCCTTCATGCTCAAGTTATTTTATATCACATTCTTGTCCCAAACTGATGTTTTCCTGGTGTTGAAGTTTTCCTGCTTTAAAGGTTGCTTTTGTACACTTATCAATACCAAATTACATTCTAATATCATCAGAGAAAGTTTTGACAACTTACAGTTATGCTTTTAGTTCCTCATCTGATGAGCTATACAGTTTTAAATCATCGACAAGAGAAGATGAGAAGTCTTTACACTTTGTTGTTTTCTAGGAGCCAAATTATAGCCATGACCTAAGCTGTTATGTAGACAGCTTAATAGGTTAAGGGCAAGGCATGATAGCAGCGGTGACAAAGAATCACAAAGGAATATCCTCCTTTGAATTTTTATCCCTGGGATAATAATTTATCCTTTATCATGGCTTAATTGCAAAGTGGTCTGCCACTGTTTCATGGTCACTGTAATATAGTCGATCAGTGTAGGGTGTATCTTATACATTTTTAAGCACTCTTATCCATGAATGTGGGTTGCTATCAAATGTTTTTATGTAGTCACTCCATGCCATACTTAGATTCTTCCCTTTTTACAGTTCTCCACTATGACTTTATTTAACAACAAATGATCTTTTGTTCCATATGACTTTCTTTTATTGCCCTTTTGTTCTATTGCCATAACTGAGTTTTTTTTAAAATGACTATAAACTCTGTTGGCATCAATTCCCATGTATAGTTTATACGTTGTCAGAAGGCAAGTTATTGGTCTATAATTTTTAGGGTAGCTTGCAGGTTCACTCTTATGTAGGATCATTGTTTTTCCTGTTGTTTTTCCTATTGTTAACCAGTTTGGTGTCTGTTCATATAAATAGTTCTTACTCATGGCTAAATCTTTGTGCAAAGATTTTAATACTTTCAGCCAAAAGTTAGGTACTGCATCTGAGCCTGGGTTTTTCCAATTAGAGGCTTTTCTTAACTTTGTTTCAATCTCTCTAGCTGTCACTTCATCCCATTTCATATCCAGTACTTTTAAACCTCTTATTCTTTCTTTAACTTCTTCTATCCATTTACCATCTTTATGTTCCACAGGATCTTCATAGATATTTCTCAAAAATGTATCTATTTCTTCTTCTTTTTTTGGTGATCTTTCAATTCCTTTTACCTTATTTCCCAATTCTCTATAAACCTTTTTGGGTCATCAATTAATTGCTTATTTTGTACTTTTCCTTTATATTTATCTTCGTATCTTCTAAGGTTTTCCACCTGTGCTGAGATTTTTAGTCTGTTATTTGTGATAGTGCATGATAGATCCTGGTCTGTTCTAATACTGCACATTGCTTTTATCACATCTATCTTTCTTAGTATATTTGTTGATCTGTTCCTTCTTCTATAGTCTTCTAACAGTGACACTTCTTGTCTTAACTGCTTTATAGTTTTCTCTGTTCTATATTTCCATGATGGTATTCAAATTCTCCCCTTCCTTTCCCTTACTACCCTGTGTTCTTGTGATAGAACTTAATCAGTTATTAATTTAGCTGCACAGTAATATATCCTGTTTATTTCTGTTATATCACATGGATCTCTATGAACGGTCCTAGTTACTGTGTTCATTTGTTTTATCAGACTTCTGACTTTTTGGGTTTTATTAACCTTCTGCAGTCTATTTCTTTCATTGATCTTCATATATCTGTCTATGTCTATTAAATCAAGCAACTCTTCTCATAGCTCATTTTCTTCCAAACTGAGGGCACATCCCTTGTGTCCCATTTCCTGCAGGGATTCCATAGAAGGTTCTATAGCATCTTCCTGTGGCACATTATCTTCAGTTTCATCCTGTGACATCCATTTGCTCTGTCATATGGGAACTCACTGGTCTATCACTCCTCAACATTAACTGCATCAGAGTTGCCACAGTTTCCTATTTCTTCCCTTGCTGTCCAGCTTCAAGTGAACATTTATACTAGTTTCCTGTGGAAGGCTTCAAATTATCTTCATATGGCACCTGACCAATTGCTTCCTGTTCCACTGGTTTCCCCTTAATTTGGATATCCATTACTCTGTCCTGTTGTGGTGCTTTCTGAATTAGATTTTCTACACTGAATCCTTCACTTTGCAGGTAATCCATAACCTCAGTTTCTATTTCTTTAACTTCTCCATTACTAATCTCTTTTTTACTTTTCTTATTTGTCTTCTTATTTTTTGTATTGTAAAGTTTTCCATGTCCAGATTCCTTTGCCTGTATTTCTCTTCAAATATCTTTGGTGCTGCTCTTTTTGTATTGGTTAGTTTTGCTTTCTCCTTTGCATAAATATTACACCAAATTAAATCTCTTTTTCTTTCCCACATCCATATTTCTTCTTCAGGTGTTTCCTGATCTTCCAGTTTCTCCCTGCTTTGAGGACTCACTCCATCCTGCTGTGATGTAACCTGTGTTAGACCTTCTACACCAAATCCTATTTTTTAACTTCTACTTTAATATTCTTCTTTTATACTTCCATCTTTGTGATATTATATTTTTAATTGTGAAATTTCCCATATCTGGATGCCTTTACCTGTATTTTTCTTTGAATATCTTTGAGGCTGCCTTCTTTGCATTGATTAATTTGGCTTTCTCCTTTGCATAAATATTGCATCATATCAAATTTCTCTTTCTCATATCCATATTTCTTTTTTATACTTTTCAAATATCTCTTGGTTTTGTTGTTTATATTTTTGCACTTCCTCAGATGCTTCTTTTTTCAAACAGATCAAGGTTTATTGATCTATATACTGTTTTTCACAAATCTGTTGTGTTAATGAACACAAATTTTCATTTGAAGCTTCTGACAGTTTTTCTTGCGCAAGTATTTTTCTTTCCTCTAATTTCTCTCTTAATCATTTTCTATATCTTGTGTCTGGAAGTTCTGGGCTTTTTGCACAATAGTAACAATACATAATTTGTTTCTTATCCTCAATAGTCCACTTTATCGTCTTTATGGCTCTTCTTTGTCCTATCAGTTTTTATGATTTTTGTGGACTGCTACTTCCTTCTACAACAGGGGTGCCATCCTCCCCCTGGGCTTTGCTGGCACCATTATAGTAATGTTTCCATATTTTGAAGATTCTACACCGTCATCTTTACCAGTCCTGGCACAAGTGTGCCTACCAGTATTGGGCATGTTTTTATCCTGAGTCTTGTGCACCCAGCTATCTTTTTTAGTTTTTGACCTACTTCTGTGTGTGATATATGCTATATACATACAGTCTATATATCACTGTCACCTTGGTGAGATTTTGTGAAAACAGGGTCCACCTTGTGAAGCTACTCACCAAGACTTGAGGATAAATTCAGTTTCAGCACTACTACTCTCCTTTGCTTGCTGACTTTTCATCTCTCCATTTGGACCAAGTCCCTTAGATAGTTCCTGTGTAACCTGGATGATACTATTTAAGTGGTACTAAAGAAGGATGGGGGTGGCATCTAACAGCTTCTGTTTACTTCCAAAAGTCCTGCCAACTGATTTTTGATGGATGACTGTTCGGCTGTTTGGAGATACCAGTCTTTGAAGTGATGAAAGGCAATAATATGCATACAGCATTGCACTGAAAGGGGAAAAGGATCTGGCTGAGGTAAGTAAGGAATGGTGAGAACAGGACTGGTCCTAAAACCAATCCTTCGGCAACATTTCTTGGTAAAGTTCCTATATGAAAGCAGTGGTGATAGACCTATTTGTAAAATAACCATGAAAACATGAAATGACACTAGAATCAAAGCACAGTGCACTGAGTGGCACATTGGCACAGTGGGTAGTGTTGATGTTTCACAGCAAGAGGTTCTACAGTTTGATTCTCAGCCAGGGTGGCTTCTGGGTAGGGTTTGCATGTTCTCCCTGTGTTCTCTTGTTTTTTTCTCTGGGTATTCTGGCTTCTTGCCTAATTCCAAAAACATGCAGTAGGTGGATTGGACACTTTAAAACAGCCATAGGTGTAAATGCGTGCATATGTGTGTATGGTATGGAAGGACAACTGTGGCAGGGCTAGCCACCTTGCACTATAAGTATTGGCTCTACGTGACTGGAACTGTTGAAATGACATAACAACCCCATGTGCAAAAATAGGTAAAAGGGGTTGTGGGTGGATGGACTCTAGAATCAAAGCAAATGTTTTCTAATTTTGACAGCAGCAGCAGCAGAATGATTGGCTGATTTAAAACTGTGAGTCATGTCTACAAACACTCCACAAGTAAAATGTTCCCTGTTCATATTCTTGTATATGATGTCATTGACTACACAGATGTTAGTCACGGTACATACTCCAGTGCATAACCCATGATCTGTGCTGGATAATAATATACAATGTGATTGGGGTGTAAATCATGTTTTTAAACATAGTGCTGGGGCATAAGTTAGCTGTTGGCTGTAAGTCCTACGGAGATGATTTGGACTAAGTAGTGGTAGAATGAAAGCATAGCTATAGGGAATGAGACAATTCCAGAAGGTTGTAGTAAGTTTAACTGGAAAGGTAAAGATGTTAATGTGAGAGGGACTACCATTCTGCATGAAGACGATTGCTAAACTCAGAACGTGTTTTTATCTAGCCTGTTTAGCTAGATTTGTTTGATTTTTTGAGAGAGTTTTAAAAATAAAAGGTAGCAAGCACATAGTTCAGTCTGAGAATTTTCTGGGGAAGCAATATTGTTTGCAGATTGTCTCACAGATGCCATATGAGTTGATTGGGAGTGGAAAGTAGTCACTCTTGACTCAATAAAATCATTGTACTCATCAGAAAGAGAAATGTTTTGAGAACAATTACCATGAATTGTAGCATCATGTAAAAGAAATTTAAAATCTTTTACCCATCTCCCAAAAAGTTTATGGTTAGGTACTAGTACAACCTGTTCATTTCTCAGAAAAGATGCTTTGGCAGAGTTTCTTGTAATATGCAGCTTTTGTCTGAGTTCTAAGAAGTACTGATAGATCATTGCTTAGTTTGTAATTTGTCCATGTTTTCCAAGCTTTATCTCTTTAACTTAGAAGAGCTTTTCTTTCTGGTGTAAGGCATGTATATTTCTGTGCTCTCAGTTGTCGTTATCTAACAAAGAATATCTTGTCTTGAAGTGAAATAAGTTATTCCATAATAAAAATTAGGGCAACTCTAAGGCATTTTTCCTTGAAGAGGGCTATCCAATCAATGACCTTAAGGCACAAAAGACTGATTTATTTACTCTCCAGGACTGCTGTGCTTGAAATGTGTAGTAGTACGGGGGACTGTTTTTTAAATTATCAGTTTGAGAGGATAAGGTATTGGTAACTTTGCCCTATTTCCAACAGCTCTGAATGAAGAAAACTCAATAGAGGCAGAACTGCCCTAGGCACAGCCTATGATGAAAGAAAGGGAGGAGCCCACCCTAGAAGAAGGAAGAACAGCACAAGATATATTAAGTCAGAGAAAGCAGCAGGCCCAAATGAGCTCACAGCAGATATGATAAACATGGCCCCTGAAGGTACTCATATCAGCATGGAGAGGTGGATGTATCTCATTCAACTGAAAAATAAACATACTAGTGCCAGTGTTAAAGAACAAAGAGGACATTCACGGCTATTGCCAGTACAGAGGTATCAAACTCCTGTTAAACTGCATAAATGTTCTGGAGAGCATGATTGATAAACAGATGCACAAAGCAGCAGAAAGTAAGATGGGAAATTAACAGTTTGGATTCAGATCAGGATACAGTACAACTGACTCGATGTGTGCAGTGAGACAGATACTTGAGAAGAAACTAGAGATGAGGAAATAGTCCAACTGGACATTTCTAGACTTGGAGAAAGCATAGGACAAGGTCCCAAGAAAGCTGATTTTGGCAGTCCTGTGGTGGTTCAAAATCCCAGAAACATTGGTAGAATTAGTGCAGGCTATGTACAAGGACCCAATAACTCAAGTTTGAACCATGTTTGCTGTCACAGAGGGGTTCTCAAGGGGAGTAGATGTGCATCATTCTTCAACTCTGAGCTCACTGCTGCTCATATTGGTAAGGGACTACATTAGAAGCAGGTTTGAGGGGACATATCAACCAAGTTGCTGTATGTAGATGATGTAGCATTATAGGCAGACTCTAAACAAGAAATTCTGCAAAGGATAGGGGAAATGGAATGCAAAACTGAAGGCACGTGGGGATTAAACTGAGTGCAGATAAGACTGCTGTTTTATCAGCAAATGTGAGAAATCAGAAGAAGCTGAGAATTGAGATAGAAAGGAAAATAGTTTGACAGGTTAATAACTTCATGTATCTGGAGGTATTTGAGGAGAAGGGAGGTCTGAATGAGAGGGTGAAAGCTACAATCACATGGGCTGCAGCCAAGTGGCAAAGAGTGTTAGAGGTAGTGTGTGACACTATGTTCCAGTTGGCTGCAGCCAAATGACACAGATCCTAAGGGGAAGCATATAACAGAAGGATGCCAAAGAAGCTGAAAATGAAGGTATACAAAACAGTGGAACAACTAGTACTACTGTAAGGTATAGAAACCTGGGCAGCAAAGGCAGAGCAGAAGAGGAATTTAGAGCTGATAGAGAAGAATAACTTGAGATGGGTGGCATGATGCCCACTGCGGGACAGATGAAAAAATGAAGATATAAGAGCAGAAACCAATGTAGTTCCAGTTGCAGAAAAGGCCAAAGAAAACAGATTACCATGGTTCAGGCACATGTGTGAAAAAGCAGAAGGCAATCTAATGAAGAAGATTTGGGAAAGACAGAAATGAGGGCTTCAAGAAAAAGTTTGTGGATTGTGTGAAAGAAGACCTTTCACAGTCAATCACAAATGTTGAAGAAGGTTATTTATTTAACATTTTTGAAAGGGAAATTCTGACTAGGACAGAGCCTATTTTTAGTGGAGGTTGGGGGAGAAACACTCCAGATACATGTATTTGGAATGTGGGAGGAAACTGGAGCTCCGAGAGGAAACCCATGCAAATGCAGGAAGGACATGCAGATGCCACACAGAAGGCACTCCAGCTGAGAATCAAACCGGAAAACCTCTTGCTGTGAAGCAACAATGTTAATTGCTGCACTACTGTACCACCTATGCACAGCCAAGATAGGAAAGTGGCATTGAATAGAGAGAGATGATGGCAGCTGATGTGACACCCTGACCCCATGGAGAACATCTTAAAAAGGGTGCTGATGATGATGATGAGGATGGGGGAATCGGTTACTAATTTTGTTATTTTACAAGGAGATGTTAGATTGGCAGTGAGAATTGCTGTTTAAAACCAAGTCAACCAGGGAGATATTACTAATTCCAAAATTTGGTGTGGAGGGTTTTTCAGCAGATGTATTAAGCTCATCATTTAAGTAAGTTTGTTTAATTGTGCTGCATTTAGTTCAATTAAATTTAAGCTAAAGTCACTCAAGATTATAGAGTTTTAATTGGGCTGAGTCAGTTATATATCATTTAATGTTTATTTCACTAAAGTAAGACTTGAAGGTGGTGGAATAAGGCAACACCAATATGTAGATCAGTATGTTTTTTCTCAAATAAGGTGAGTCTTTACCCAGTTGGGAGCATCATCCTTAATGAGGTTTGCAAAGTCAGCATTGAGAATGTCAATATTCATTTAATTCTCAGCTAGTTAACAGATGTCTCATCCTGACTTGTTCCAGGCCTATAGCCTTTGAATAGAGAGAATTTATTTTAGATGCAATTGGAAGAAAAGAAATATTTTGAAAGGGATTCAGTGATTAAAATAATAATCAGGATTTTCAATTTGTAGCCCTGCTCCATGCAGTTGATGCCTATATTATTGATGTTTAGGTGGCCTGTTTTCTGCCTTTTTGCATAAGAACTGCTGGTTGCAAGAGAGGTTTAGGTTAGTCCAGGGTTAGGCTGGATCTCTCCAGCTCTAAGAATTTCAAGAGTAATGTAATACAATTTTTCAAAACGTTAATAGCACTGTCATTTTTAAGAAACTTGCAGAAAAAGGACCTGGATACTAGCATAAGACCCGTAGGTTAAAAATATCCTAAACAGCAAGGAAGTTACATGATAAAGTATGGAATGGGCATCTTTCTAATTTACAGACTTTTATGACAAGAAGGAGAAGGGAAGGCATCTGCAAGAAGCAGGAGTAGAGACTTCCTACTAAGGAAAGGGAGGATACAAAGTCTAAGGGTGCCATTCATTTTCTTTACACAGTAACTTCCATGCTTATGGGAAAAGTATCTCCTTTCTATAGGGAGGAAAATCATCATTATTTATATGGGAAGTAGAAGATATCAAACTGCAATTTTGGCCTGTAGATCTGTAGATCATAAGCTTGAAATTTGAAGCCAAATGTCTATAAAATATTTTTGCAGACTTAGACCATTGCTGAAAATGATCTACTGTCTAAAGTTTACCTTACGGTCAACAAATTTTACAAGTGAATCTTATATACTTTACTCTTAACCAAAAATGTATTATTGTTATCAAGTAACTGCCATTACATTTCACAGGAAACAATATAAAATAATGTCATGGCAACTCAAGCTTTTTAACAAAGTTTGTCCCAGATCCTTAAATAAATCTAATGGACCAAGAAACATGGTGTTGAGCCCCATAATGAAGCTGTATAAATTGTGTCTCTTATGCATTGTGAGAAGAAGTGAAATTCGAGAAGGTATGACAAGCTACTGTTCACCATTCACATAGTGTCACTTAATAATGTGAATTGTGCATTGTGTTTTACCATGGTCTATATACTGTGCTCACCTTCAGTGAACCCCAACCCATTCATTTTATAGCCACTTGTCTGAATGTGCTGCATCTCTGGGGTGGGATTAGAACCATTCATTCGCAGGCTGCAGCAGTGATAAGATGTACTGTGTGGCATTCCATTTACACTTCCATTAGCAGTACGCAATATCAGTGATAAGACAGCTACACACTGGGCAAATAAACTATAATCCATTATGCGCCATCATCTTCAGATGCACCCTCCTTCATCTGCAACTCCTTCATATGGAAACTCATTGGCCCATCACTTTACTGCATTACATGTCCAAACTTGCCTCTGTTTCCTGCTCTTTCCCTTCCTGTGCACATTCAGCTGACGTTTTGTACTGGTCTCCGACAGAAAGCTCCAGTGCATCACCATGTGGGAAGTCTTCAGATGCCTCCTGCTCTATGTGTTTCTCCTTAATCTGGGGACTCATTGCTCCATGATACTGTGACATTACCTGTGTTGGATTTTTCTGCTCGAAATCCTTCACTTCACGAGTAATACATAACTTCATTTTCTATTTCTTTAACTTCATCCTTACTAATCCTCTTTTCTACTTTTCCCTTTTGTTTTCTTATTTTTGTATTTGTGAAATTTTTAATGTCTGGTTGCCTTTTCTCTTCAAATATCGTTAGTACTGCTTTTCCTTATTGATTAGTTTTGTTTTCTCCTTTGCATAAATATGTCACCAGATCAGATCTCCTTTTCTTTCCCATGTCCATTCTTCTTCTTCAGATACCTCCTATTCCATTTGCTGTTCCTTAATCTGGGGACTCATCGCTCCATCATGCTGTGACATTACCTGTGCTGCATTTTCTACACTAAAGCCATCACATTATGGATAATCCATGGCTTCAGTTTCCATTTGTTTATGTTGTACCTTACTAATCCTCTGATGTTTATTTCTTCTGTGTTTTCTTATTCTTTGTATTGTGAAGTTTTCCATATCTGGATGCCTTTGCCTGTATGTCTATTCAAACATCTTTGGGGCTGCTTTTTTCTCTTGATTAGTTTGGCATTTTCCTTTGCATTAATATTGCAGCATATTACTTCTATTTTTTTTTTCTCATGCCCATGTTTCTTTTTTACACCTTTCAGAAATCTCTGGGTTTAGTTTTTTATGTTTTCTCACTTTCTCTGTTGCTTCTTTTTCCAGGTGACTCAAAGTTTCTTCATCTATGTAATGTTTTTCTTTGCAATGTTGTGTTAATGAACACATTTTTTTATTTGAAGCTTTTGACATTTTTTCTTGAGCAAGTATTTTTCTTTCCTCTGTTTTCTGTCTTAATCTTTCTGAATATCTTTTATCTGAAAATTCTGGGTTTCTGTTATAATAGTAGCAATACATAGTTTCTTCCTTATCCTCAATAGTCCACTCTGTCATCCTTATGCCTATTTTGGCCTGTCAGTTTTTGTGACTTTTGTGGACTACTACTTCCTTCTACAATAGCAGGGGCATCTCCCCCTGAGCCTGGTCTAACCCCACTGTAGGAATGTTTCCATGTCTTGAGGATTCAGCATTGCCAATATATGGATGAGAGCTACCAGATGCGCATATTGTTTTTAGAAGAAGCAGAGACACCAGAGATCAAACTGGTAACATTAGCTTAAAAATGGAAAAAGCAAGGGAGCTTCATAAAAAATAATTTATTTTACTTTACTGATTATATAAAGCCTATGACTATGTGGACCATAACAACTGGGGCATGTTCATAGAGAAATGGAGTATTGGATCACCTCATTTTCTCCTGAAGAATTTACATGCAAAATAAGAAGCAACAGTTAGAAGTGAAAATGGAATAACTGATTGGCTCAATATCGAGAAAGGAGTACACAAGGTTGTATATTATCAACTTACTTTTTCTATTTATTTGCTGAGAATACCATTTGAAATTCTAGATTAAATTAATCACATGTTGGAATTAAATTTGCCAGGAGGACTAGTTATGCCATCCGATATGCATTTGATATCACTCTGATGGTCACAAGTGAGAATGAGTTAAAGAACCCGTTGATGACTGTGTAGGTAGAAAGTACCAAGAGTAACTTGTTGTTTAATGTGAACAAATACAATTATATCATTTAGCCATATCTATTCTTTGCAAGTAGAAGGGAACGGTGTGGTGACAGAGAGATATTTCAAAGACCTGTACAGAAAGTGACCACAGTTGACATTTAAAGACACTTTTTTAATGAAAGCTATGGGAGATCTAGATAACATTTTAAAGAGCAGTGATATCACATTGTCAATAAAGGTCTATGGTAGTCAAAACAGATCTACTTTTAACACTCGAGTTTCAAAACTTCGAACTTCAAAAGGCCAAGACCAGAAGATCAAAGTTTTGAAACTTCAAAAACTAAAAAAAACAAACAAAAAAAAAAAAAAAAAATATTTTTACGTTTTTGCAAGGGGCAAGCCCCGCTGTACCCCCCACACCCCCTGCTAAGTAAATATATCAACTCCAAGTTCGCACTACAGATAGGAAAATGGTAAATATACTGTTCCATGATGTACAACAATCTCCTTTCAGAATGTTCAAAGTTTCAAAATTTCTATCTTCTTGTCTCAACCTTTAGAAGTTCGAAGTTTTGAAACTTCAAGCATCTGAAGGGGATCTTTCAAAACTATAGTTTTCCAATTTTTAACATACTGCAGTGAGAGCTGGACTATAAGTAAGGCTATATGCCAGAAAAACAATTCTTATGAACTGCGGGCATTAGAGTAAACTTTTGAGAATTCTGTGGATTGCTGGAAAATTCAGATTGTTCTTTGGAAGACCTGATAGTATAAGTAAAACTCAAATACTTTGCTACATAATGTGAATACAGGATTCAATACAAGACAAAAGAAGATGGAGACAGCAGTGGCTAAAATGAAGAGGCAGTATTACTGAATATAAAACTGGAAGAGCTAAAAAAAAGTAATTCTTGACAGACAGGCTGGGAGTGCTAAAATCCTTTAGACTATGACGAGTCAGATTTGACTAACAGACTGAAGAACAACAACACAAATCTTTCCACTGATCCAGAGATAACTTAACATCAAGCTAGCAGTTTTCTCCAAGTTTGAACTAACAAATCATGCAAAACTTTAAGGTTTGCTTTCTTATGCTAATCTGTCCCCTCAAAAGTTATGAAAGGCAACATAAACTTAATAACTAAAATGGATATGAAAGCAAAATGTACTATCAGTGTACTCACTAATCAGAGCCAGGCTCAGTAAAATAAGTATAGCAACATGTCTTTTTAGCAAAAAAGGAGACTTTAATAATATCAGTGGCTGTGGTTTTGAATATCATTTTTTTGCTACAGTTCTGTGTAAATTCTTAGATTTATTAGTCAAAAGAGAGTAACTCCTTATGCTAGAAAGTTCTATCCATTTTGAATATATTATTTTCATAAATTACATGGAGAATTTTAGGTAACATTATGAAAATATCTCAACATTTGTTTTAAGACTTTGCTATTCATTCTCTGCTAATAAGAATGATTTAAAATTGTGACAGTTATTCAGAAAACAAATGCATATTTTTCAGACTTACATATCGTTGCTTTCCTGCAGTATCCCTTATTGTGAAGTTTCATTCTGCAGGTTGCACATATCTATCTATATTTACACACCACTCTCTCTTTAAAAGTATGTGCATATTTATATGTGTATGCATATATATATATATATATATATATATATATATATATATATATATATATATATGTCTGTGCATTATTTCTCATGTAGATGTATTCTTCAAAGTTGGTGGAGTATAGCATTATCCTAAGGTAATTGTGATCAAGGGGGTATTAACTGCTAATGTGCTTCTGTCCAAAGTATAAGGACTATTTCTCAGAAAAGGACCATGGCTCTGCTCCTCTTCTAGTAAAACTTAGATTACATGAAACTGAGGTAAGTAACTGATATCAACTTTGCATCAGTTTCAGGTAATGGTCCAGCATATCTCACTGTACTTTCAGTACAGTCAAAAGCACAGTGTGGCATAGACTGTAAAGAAGAATGTATGACAGCATTGCAGTCCACCAGTTATGTCAGAATAACTCACTTAGAAGGCACCATGCTTGCACGACTCTGTTGTGAACTGGTCTTTCTATAGATGACATGGTCTGCCATTTCAAATAAAATTACCTTAACCTGACTTACCATGCAGTAATGGCTACCTTCACTGTTCATTTGAAAGTTTGCTGCCTTGGTTCTACTATGAAATGTTGACTTCCTGAAAGTTGATGCTTCAAAATGACAACAACAACAAAAAGCCATAAAACCAGAAAGATAAAAAACATTTTTCTTAATTTCTGCAGGGGGCAAGCCCCCCCTGCACCTCCCTGATGGGGGGACAAGCCATCCACACACCCCAACCTTATATTTACAAACTCCAATAATGCACCATCTCTAAGAAGGCAGAAATCTCCATGAAATGTAAATCATGCTGGCATACACTTACAAATTGTACCAGCAATGATTTTCTATGAAGAAAAGTGTTCTGCCTTATGTCTTTCATCTTTTTTTTTTTTTTTTTTGTGATTCATTGATTATCTGTGATTTTCTCCTCAGGATTATGTAGGGAAGCCTGCAGTCTTACACTACCTCTTTGAACTGCAGTAGATTGTCCCTAAAACATAGCTATACTAAGGTACAGATAATATAACAACGTTTCACCGCCCAGAAAAAGTTAATATATTCAGTGAAAACCAAAACTATCAAAATTAAATAAAAAAAAAAAAATATATATATATATATATATATATATATATATATATATATATATATATATATATATATATATATATATATATATATATATATATATATATCTTAAACTCTTCTGTTTAAAATGTCCCTGGTTTAGATACATACATTTTAGGACGGTTCATGTCAACTGAGAAGAAGTTAGGGTGCGTTACGCCTCTTTGGACGATGTAGTGCAGGTGATCAGGGAATTTCGGGAGCCGTGGTTGGTTAAGGTTAACATTGAATCGGCATTCTGTTTGTTGCCCATTAGGAGGGAGGACTGGCCGTTGTTGGGGATGAAGGTAGGTGGAAAGTACTAGTTTGACACTGCCATGCCGATGGGTTGTTCCGTGGCATGTGTGACATTTGAGAAATTTAGTACCCTTTTACATTGGATGTGGAATCAGAGAATGGGAACGCAGAAGGTGGTGCATTATTTGGATGATTTCTTGTTAGTTGGGGAAGGGAGGGTGGGGGCTCACCAGGGGTTTCAGGAATTTACCAGTATGTGTGAGGAACTAGGTGTACCTTTGGCACAGCACAAGATGGAAGGTCCAGCAAGAGCATTGGAATTCCTGGCGTTAATGGTAGATGCGGAGTGGGGATTGTTTTGTCTACCCCAGGATAAGATAGAGAGACTGTGGTCAGCTATATGGGGGGTGTTAGACAAGAATAAGATTCGGGTTTGTTCAGTCATGGAACTGTTGGGTCTTCTGAACTTTGCCTATCGAGCGTTACATCCGGGTCGGATGTTTTGCAGGGCGTTAGCTTATATGCTAAAAGGGGGTATGAGCAAACATCATTGGATTAGGGTGACCAGGCTAGTGCGGGAGGATTTGAAGTTGTGGAATGCTTTTGTGCAACAATTTAATGGGATTACCTTTTGGCAATTAAATTGGGTGAGTCAGGAAGAACTTCAGTTGTTTACGGATGCAGCGGGCAGTATCGGCATATCAGCATGGGGGCTTACTTTGGGGGAAGATGGTTTGCAGTGCAATGGTCTCCAGATTGGAATGAGGAATGGAGGCGTGATGTTGCTTTTTTATAACTGATGCCGATATGCGCAGCTTAAGTGGTATAGAAGGAGCAGTTGAGGAACAAGCAGGTAGTTTTTCATTCAGATAATATGGCTGTGGTGAAGGTATTACAAAAGAAGACAGCTAGGGCAGAATCGCTGTTGAGGATATTGCGGAAGTTGGTATCGCAGAGCCTGTTAATACATTTTTCTTTTACAGCGGTACATGTGCCTGGTGTTAAGAATGATATTGCTGATAGTTTGTCCCGCTTTCAGTTTTGTAGGTTTCGAGGGCTGGCTCCAGGGGTGGTTGAGGTGCCGGAAAAACTGCCAGAGGAGGTGTAGAATCTTGGGACAGGATAGTCATGCGTCTAGTGCAGCATTCCTGGGCTTCTTCTATGAAGAAGGCATATGGTAGGGCTCTTTTTGATTTTAATCAATTTGTTTTGCAATTTCCAGACAAAGAAAGGGTATGGTCAGAGGAATTATTGTTAAGATATGTGGCTAGTGCTTGGGAGAAAGGTAAGGCTTTGCAGACAGTTAAAGTGGATCTGGCAGCTATTAGCAATTTTGCTAAGTTGGGGGGTTGCAAGATTTTGGGGTCCTGGACATTAGGATGTATGTTGAGAAGGTGGGGGAGGGTGATAGTGGAGTGCAGGGATACATGGTTGCCAATTACAAGGGGAATATTGAAGATTTTGTTACAGGGTTTAGGATTATTACATGGTGGGTCGCTGGATTATTTTATGTGGGGCACTCTATGCACGTGGTTATATTTTGGTACTTTGAGGGTATCAGAATTGTTAGGTTTCTTATGTTGGAAGGATGTTATAGTGACTGAGAGGGAGGTCAACATCGTAATACAGAAAAGCAAGATGGATCAGTTGGGTAGGGGATGTACAGTGGTGCTCAAAGCGGACAGGAACCTTTGCCTTTGCCCAGTAACTTGGACTACAGAATTTAGGAGTAGGAGGTTGGGGTGTTCATAGAGGTTGATGTTTTGTTCAAAGGATGGTAGGGTAGTTTCCAGTAGTAGGTTTATTACTTTAATTAGGAGCATTTTGGGTTGCATGGGATTTCCGGCTGAGAAGTTTGCAGCTCATTCTTTTAGAAGTGGAAGGGCTTTGGATTTGGCTAGACAGGGTAGTTCAATTGAGGTTATTAAATGGGTGGGCAGGTGGTCCTCAAATGCCTTTTTATCTTACATTAGATAGTAGTGTTTATGATTATTAACATTTTTTTCTTTTTCTTTTAGGGAAGCGTATACTCATTTTGGGCCATTTGTATATCCACTGGGCTGAGAAGCATGCTTTAATCAGGGAGGATGGAAGGAATTTGGGTTTATCTTATTTAGGATGCTCTGTGTTTTGGCATGGGGTTAGTGGTATGAGTTGGGATAGGTTGATGTTTGAATTTCAGAAGGCTAAGTCACGGATAGGGTGTCCTGATATAATAATAATTAATTTGGGAGGTAATGACTTGGGTATTTTGGCTAAGAAGTGTTTAGCAGAGATTATTTTGCAGGATTTGTGGAGACTACAGGATAGGTACCTGGGTATGCAAATTGTGTGTTTGGAGTTGATTCCTCGATTGTGTTGGAGGGAGGTGTGCAGTTATAAAGCAATTGAAAGGGCCAGGAGGTTTGTTAACCATACATTGGACTGGCAGCTAAGAAACTCAGGGATACATATCATTCAACATGGGGACTTTGGGCAAGGAGATGTAGGTTGGTATCATACAGATGGAGTTCATCTGAATGAAATTAGTTTGGATTTGTTTAATTTGCATCTCAAGCTGTTTCTACAAGAGATGCTGCAGGTTAAGGTTTAGGAGGGGGAGCAGCCTGGGATCAGGCTGGTGGCGGAGAAGAGGGACAGGATTGTCCTCTTCTGTTCCCCCTCTAAGGATGTGGTTTGATTTGGCCAATAGTTTTGTGTGGTGGAAGGTGAGCAGGTACACTGCCTATTATTTGTGGGGGGGGGGGGGTGAGCAGGTACGCTGCCCCGGTGGAGAAAGTTTTAGGGTGAGCAGGTACGTTGCCCTGAGGTGTAATAGAGCAGGGTGAGTTGTTACGCTGCCCTGAGAATCGTTGTGGCTGAAGGCAATTGATGTTGTTTATATGTTTGAAGTTCATGTTATGCTAATATACAATAAAGGTTGTGTGTTTAGAGTGGTTTGTTCGAAGGGGGGCTGGGACAAATGCAGTTTGGCATAAACAAAGTTGTCCTGGACCCACGAGTAAAGTGTAGGGGTGGGGGGTGGGAAAGAGCTAGGCTAAGGATTAAGGGATTGGCTAATCACTAGAGTCATGGCAATGTAGGTATTGAAGGGGGATTGGAGTAGTTAAGGAAGTGAGGTAAGGAAGGGTGGGACTCAGGATGGGTTTAAGTGTAGGGAGCTAAAGGAAGGAGTTACATTTGGTGTGAGTTGGTCTCTCCCACCCTCCCTTTTTTGGTGGAGGAAGATTTGGTGGGTTGGAGCAGAGAAGAGGGACAGGATTGTCCTCTTCTGTTCCCCCTCTAAGGATGTGGTTTGATTTGGCCAATGGTTTTGTGTGGTGGAAGGTGAGCAGGTATGCTGCCTATTATTTGTGGGGGGGGGGTGAGCAGGTACACTGCCCCAGTGGAGGAAGTTTCAGGGTGAGCAGGTACACTGCCCTGAGGTGTAATCGAGCAGGGTGAGTTGTTACCCTGCCCTGAGGATCGTTGTGGCTGAAGGCAATTGATGTTGTTTATATGTTTGAAGTTCATGTTATGATAATATACAATAAAGGTCGTCAAATGGCTTTGTGTGTTTAGAGTGGTTTGTTTGAAGGGGGCCAGGACAAAAAGGTTTATTATAAACAGCTTTATTTATTTTTAAACTGCCACCATATTTGTGTTATTTGCATTTCTTGTTCAGTTATGCGTTTCTTGTTCAGTTATGCCTGTATGTTTACTAGAAGTAGTCATAGTCCACTCAGTTTCTATACATATTATGCATCATTGAAGAGGAGACTGTAATGTTATTCTGACTGCATTTTTCCTCTGCATTTCTTACGACAGGTGATCTATTGTTCAGGATGTCTCCTCTGAGATTAGTTTAATGATCATGGGGAAAAGAGTTGGAAAGAGCTATGCATCATTATGTACTTCCATTGTAACCAGCAAGGGAGACAAATAAATCAATCAGTAATACTAACAAATTCTAAAGGTAGTAAGCAGTCATACTAAATGAAAGATTTTACCAGAAAGTAAGATGATATAGCAAAGATTAACTGTGTCCATTTAGATATAGAAATTTTCCTTACATTGATGGATCTTCCTTAATATTAGCTCTGTGGCTTTTTTCAGCCTGGCAGTTGATCATATTAAGCTGTGATAAAAGACAGGCTTTGAAAAACAAACAAAAAAATGTTTTCAGAGAAGGTGGATGCATGTCTCTAAAGTGGTTATATGTAGCACTGTGCTGTTTACATAAGTCAGCTGATTATAAGTATATGTCATAGCATAAGACTTTAGACCTACATTTGTGGAATCAGAAATGCCACCCTTAAGAGTCATACAGTGTGAGTTCTTGTACTGCCTGTGACGCATCTGCCTCCTGGAAAGCTGCAGAAATGTGTGGGAGCGCAGTGCTGCTCATTATTTCATTAGGTAGGGTAGCAAAGCCAGCCCAATAAAGTGCAAACACAGCATTTATTAAGTAACAGTACACGTAATAGTAAAGTGACTAGTGTGTGTGTGCGTGTGTGTGCGTGTGTGTGTGCATGTGCATGTGTGTGTGTGTGTGTGTGTGTGTGTGTGTGTGTGTGTGTGTGTGTGTGTGCGTGCGTGTGTGTGTGTGTGTGTGTGTGTGTGTGTGTGTGTGTGTGTGTGTTTGGGGGATATCTGTACAATGAGATGTACATTTTAGCTTAAACATCTATATTTTTTTCTTTTTTCTATTTTTTTTTCTTCAGACCTCTCACATTGAATATGGTAGTGGCAAGGAGGAATGAAAAAGTGTTAAATGAAATATGACTAGCTTGTATCTGTAAAACAATTTTCGGAGAAATAGGTTCCTTGGTAGAAAAAATATAGAGAAAACAAGCAAATAGGGCAATATTGTTAATTGCAGCTATATACATTCTACCTGTTATTCTAATAAAAACAACTTTTTTAATAATGTAAATCACATTTTATTCAATAAATATTAATAGCAAAGAGATTTAATTGCAAGTTTAGGTTATGTGACAGTCTTAAGGACCTGCAGCTTAACATTTGTGCAGTTTGAAGTAATAAACTTCATAAAGAAAATCAAATAGCATGAACTTGGAGCTGCATAAATTCATGCAAAATCAAAAACAAACTTTATGTTGTATGAGGGATTTAGAAATAGGTGTCTTTGCACTTGGTCCACTCACATCCAGATTTGGAAAGAATCCGATGTTGGCCTTCTGCAAGACCAGGTTGAGGGGGGGACAAACTGTTCCAGTGCCTGCTGTTCTTGTATAACATGGAGAGATAGCTGTCTGGTGCCTTGGCAAACTGGCTTTGTCTAATGAAACTAATGTGGCAAATAAATAACTGTGGAACATAATTTAAGAAGTACTTCCCTGGCCATGCAGATGTAAAATGTCTATGCCAAGAGACAGGGATGATATCAGAGAAGGCAGAAACAATAAAGCATATAAGTGACAGGAATCAGAGGTAAGGCAGTCAGCAAATGTGGTTGGTATGTTCACCTGCAAGAAGTGGAGGAGAGGACTGTAATGGAAATAATGTTCTGGAAAAAAAGTGGAATTATTTTTTTTAGAATTTCAGGGTACTGTCTGAGAAAGCCTGTGAAGTAAAATATAATTGAAAACTGGAAATAATAAAGTGTTTCTGCTAGTTAATCAGCTAATCCATTTAAAAATAAGGCAAAACCATTTATGCCCCACTATAACAGCTGAAGGCTGTGTGTGCTTAGACTGAGGCTTGGAATGTTTCAATGAGGCACATTTCAACAGCTATAGCAGCAACGCCTATAAGTGCTGTTCACTGTAGCATCTACAGATCCTGGAATAAGTATCTGAAAATACTCAAGGCTGCATCAGCCCAGCAGGAAACATATTAAATCTTACCGGATTAATGGTATTAAGCCTCAGAGATGTTTACCCAGAAATTCTCCGATTTGATGGATTTGATATTAATGCTGTCAGAAGATAAAAGACAAAGTATATAATGATTACGGATAGATTCTGTCTTTATTGGTCAGAAACGAATTTAGCAGTTTTTCTTCTTCTATCTAGGGATTTATTGGTTTAGTTAAATAAGGTCATCTATGTAAGGAATTCCATACAGACTTCCTGAGTGCTAGCCAAACCAGTCATAATGAATGGAAGCAGCTGTAACAAAGGGAATTCAGTAAAGTGACATAGTAAACCCTGCCTCAGCCTGTTGTATTTTAATCACCACAATGAGTATTTAATAATGAAAAGAGTTTTCGTCATTTTTATTTTTGAGGCAATCATGCTTAAAAGGCCCCATCTTTATTATATAATGACTCACTTGAAGAGTTTGGCCTTAAAAGATTTTAGAGGTTGTATTAATCAGGCAAAGCTGATTTATTTCCGTAGTCTGAAATCTTTTTTGTAATTCCAATGATATGGTGATTTGTTAAAAAAATTCCAAAGTCCTTACTGTCGAAGTAATGCAGCAGCTCCGTGGTCATCTGTTCATCAATAATAATTAGTAATAATCTATTGTAGTGGCAGTCTCCTTTTTGGTACTTTCAACTGATCTATTATCTGTAGCGGTCGTCTGCAGAAGAAATGCTAAGGATGTACTACGTTAATTTTTCAGGAGCCATGATATGATATAGAAATACTGTCATTTCATTTTTATATCCTGCCATTCAGAGCATATCTTGAAAGTGCATCGTTACCAAATATTTTAATGCCAAAGCAAACATCAAGAGACTGATGCAATGACAGTGACACAGTATCTGTCTTTTTCTTTCCCATCTGTATCAGGAAAGGAACATACACTGTAGAGCCCGGTTCTGACAATACTGTTGTTTTAAATAGGCAAAGCATAAGACAATAAAATCCATTATCAATGTTCAGCAGTTTCTCGTGAAAATGTGATTTAAAACACATCCGCAGTTACTGCAAAGTATAGCAAAATAAAGCACTATCACAATTAGTGAACTTAAGGCAGCACATAGCTTTGATTTCACATTTTGTTTGATCTTTACACACCTGAATAGGAAGTATCTGCAGTAACTTTTATTTTATTTCATTTATATTTCAGAATAACGATATTATGTATGGAGATATTCTGTTAGGCAAATGCTGACTACAGATCATAATTATCTTCCAATTCCACCTCATTGAATCTGTAAGTCCTCAAACTTTGCTGCATGTATGAGCTGTGCTGTAAGATTACAATTGTACCAAACACCTTTTTCATCTTTTTAAGATGCTTCTCTTTTCCCCATTTTTGTGTGAGCATGGAGTTACAGTGTATATTAGAAAGGGAGCACCAGGGAATGATGCCCACCATATATGGAGGTTGAAGAAGGGCTTGCTCCCCCTGCAAAAGCCGCTTTCTAATTTATCACTCAACTGCTTTGCTTTTTTAATAAGTTTAGGTTATCCTGTTTGGTGTCAGTGGTTTATGAATCAGGTATTGTTAATGTATCCAATTATTTTCATTTTTGTGTCACAAACAGCCACTGCGGAAAAAAAAAACAGTGTGTGGCAGATAGTCACGAACTTGTGGTGAATAATAAAGAAGTTATTTACATGTCAGTTGAAAAATATCAGTGAGGAAGAGGTGTGTCTTTTTCTGGGAAAACAAAAGCAAAAATCATCTGACTCACCTTACCAATGTGTGCTGACCCTAACTCTAACCCTGAAACTAACAACACCTTTTGCCTTACTTTTCATAAAACCCTTTCACTAACAGTACCACTACACAAAATGGACACAGACACACACACACACACACACACACACACACACACACACACACACACACACACACACACACACACACACACACACACACAGATAGTCACACCCCTAATATCTACCAAATTACCTATTTTGGAATATTCGGCAGCACTTGCATTTGGCAAAAAGTAAAAGCATTATGTCGTTCACTTGAGGAAATGAATGCTTGGGCAAGGGAACTATTACCATCTACATATTATTTATTTATTTAAATTTGTTGACCGGGAGTGTCCGACTGGACGTTGGTCCATTTTCAGCAGAGACCCAGGGAGAAAAGCTCCACAGTAAAATAAACAGACAGTAGTTACATTGGATTACATAGCGGTTAACAATTTAACATAGAAATTACTTACAACATATTTACAGATGAAGAACATAGTACATCAGCAGACAACTAGAATCTTTATCTGTGAAGTACATAACAGGCATTAACAAATGTAACAATGAGAAGTTCCTGCTGTATAATAAGTACTAGGCTTATGAGCACCTGAGCTTGCTATAATCAAGGTAGTTAGTGGAGTGGGAAGAAAGGTAGTAGTTGGATGGGGTGGATGATAGAGTGGGAGTTGCAAGGGTATAGGCAGCATGTTTTTAGGTGCGCTTTTAATAAAGTTTTGAAGTTGGTGCATGATGGTATGGAGGTAATTGTGGGTGGGAGTGAGTTCCATAATTTGGCTATGGCGCAAGAGAATAGTGCTTCACCAGCAGAGTTATTGGCTTTAGTGATCTGCAAGTGATTTTTGTTGCTGGATCTTAGTGGTCTGGTGGTGCAATAGGGTTGGAGTAGATTCTGGAGGGATGGGACATTTAGTGGATGGTTTACTAGTTTGTGGGCGAGTGAGAGTTGATACCACTGAAGGAGGTGAGGGAGTTCAAGCCAGTCCAGTTCAGCAAGTGAGAGACAGTGGTGACTACGGAAGGATGCCCCTGTGGCGAATTTGGCAATTTTGTTGTAGCAGGTCTCTAGCTTGTTTAGATCACATTGCCTTAGGTTGGTATATACTGGAGAAGCATAAAGTAGGGTGGAGATAAGGTGGGAATTTGCTATTGAAATCTTTGCTGCTTTGGTGAGAAATCGTTTATTTCTGTATAATGCTCCTAGTTTTTTGTGGACTTTTTTTATGGTCATGGATATGTGAATGTCAAATTTTAGTTTATTGTCTATTTCCACTCCTAGCAATTTGGTGTGTTCAGTTGGGTATCATCTGTATATAGCATGATTGGAGGTTGTGGTATCTGGGTGGGAAGATTGATGAATAATGAAAATATTATTGGAGTAGTCTGCTGTAGGATAATAAGTTGTAAACATGTTGAATAAGGTCTGAAACCAAGAAAAGGTGTTGGTTCCTATACCTGATCTGTGTAGGGCATTTAGAAGCAAGGTGTGGTCTACCAGGATGTAGGTTTTAATAAAACCAATGAATGCTTTTCCTGTATGATATCCTTTAGTCATACTGTCTGTGATATCATGTGCTAGTGCAGAGATGGTCATGGGGCTTTGACCTGACCAGAAGACATGTTGATGAGGGTGATAGAATGACATACCTTTTTTGTATTCAGTCAGTTGAGAGAATATTCGACTTTCAATAATTTTCCTAAAGCTTTGAGGAAGAAGCTTTCAGTGTCTTTGGGGCTAGTGCCTTTGTGTAGGTTTTTTTTTTTTCAACTGCTGCCTTCTCGCCTTTGAGCATTACATTGTTAGAAAGCCACAGGTTATTTAGATGAAGAAGCGGTGGAATGATATGCTTTCTGTATAGTACTAGGAACCAAGGAATGAAGTTATCAATTCCAGGGGATGAATCTGAGCGGATTTGTCATAAAGCATTTTATAATTTCTTTGGAAGTGATTTTTTGAAGTAAAAGGTTTATATATTGGAGAGGTTCCAGGATTTGGTCAAATGATGTTGGAAGGATATGGGGGGGCAGCATTGGCAATTCTTTGAAGAAATCCTCTGGAAGAAATTATCCTAAGGCTATTGTAATGGAGCCTGGTTTGCTGGTCTCTTTTTCTGTGTCTGTCCTGTGATCCAGTTTACTATGTTCCATAAATGTTTTGGATAGCTTTTACAGATATGTTGTTGGTGTTTAAAAAGCTGACCGTATGCCTTTTAGTGTCTGTTTTAGCTGGGTCTCTGAGATTTTTGAATATGTCTCCCTTCTCCGTGGTAGGTGTTTGTTTCCATGATTGCCAAGCTTTATATTAAATTTTGTACAGGACTTTACTTTCAGAGGTGCGCCATTTGTTGTTATTGCTTTTCAGGAGTCTGATCATTTTAGGAAAGTATAAATTCTAAAGTTGGTAGAAAGGTGTGGCTGGTGCTTTGGCAGCTGTTTTAGTATAGTTTAGTAACAGGCTGGGAGAGAGAAATATTTTGCAGTCTCGGTAGTTCTACAGGTAGCATACTTTCCTTTAGTGCTGGAAGGTCAGGAGGCTGTGGGTTCTATTCCTATACCAGGTAGCTGTATTAATTTCTAGTGCTGACACTGCAGTGTAGCACTCCTAAGGGATAAGATGTTAATCCAAGGCCTCATCTGCCTGAGCTGGTCATAAATGAGCAGAATGTCAAAGGTCCTATGACACATCTAAAAATGAGTATGAATTGCTTTATTTACACATCTCATTATTTACATTTTTACATTATTTACACCTTCATATTTATAACATGTATCTTGTCATTTCTATCAATTTTTCTAAACCTTAATATATAATTTTACATTATACAGAAAACATATTTCCATTCTTAATTTAAAGAAAAAAAATGATTTTTCTAACCATCAACCATTTTTAATTCTTTCTCTATGCCCTTTCTTCTGCTACCATTTTTTTTTCATTTCATATAGCATGTCATCAGCATCTTTGCTTTTATAGTACAATAATCCATTACATCTTCTCTTCAATAATCTCCAGATTGCTACAAACAATATTCTGTACCATTTTCACTGTCACATTTTTCTCTCTCATATTACCATATAATATTATATCTATTGTTATAAGGCCGTAGTAATACTTAACGCAAATTTATTTCTTAAAATAACAGCGTTTTCGCCACTGCTAATGCAAGTAGCTTCCTCATTTTTTAAAAAGAAAAAAGCACCAAAATCAAATTTAAAACCAAGGGGGTGAGTTAAATAACGTCACTTCCGTATAAAATAAGCGCACACCACTTACCATTGAATATATAAAACACATTAGTTGTAAAATATTGTAAACAATGAATCTAAATTGAACTCTTTGGACACCAAAAAAGTGTTTTAAATACACCAAAAGAAACTTATAAAATATTAATTAAAACATTAATTCACAGTGTCGTTAAAATATTTGTTTACTACAAATATTAACCCTTCATATCAACAAACTATCAAGAAAATTTTATAGCAAATATTATATGCCATATTGTAAATGCTCTAGCCAATATTACACCACCTGTAAGGTGGAAATCTATTTTAAATAAACCAAAAAATCCTAACTGGGGAAGTTATCTCATATAGCTCCTAAGCTTTAAGACAGAAGAAATATTGCAATTTTCATTTAACCCAGGGACATTAAAAGCGTCAAGTTTGATTTGCCATTCCAATTCACAAATTTCCAACAATAGGGAAAATGGACCTCCTCTACTGTTTGGTCTAACTTGATCTATGGCCATAAAATGAAAACTATGACCCAAGTTATTACAGGTATGTTTCGCCAAAGAATTTTCACATTTCTTATTTTTGATAGCATAAACATGTTGATAGACCTGCTCACAGAATTTTCTATCCGTTTTTCCTATGTAGAATGCTGGGCAGCAATCACATAACGCTACATATACTATAGATTTTGTATCACAAGTGATCCTATGATTGATCTGATACTTCCTGTTTCTAATATTAAATGAATTGCCTGACCTTAACATTTTACACCAATTACAAGAACCACAAGGGTATGTACCTTTCTGTCTAGTAAAATAATTGGTGTCAAAATTCCTTTGTACTAATTCCTTGAGGTTGTTGCCTCGTTTATAAACAACAGAGGGTTGAGAGCCTAACTTCTCCACGAGGGAAGAATTACTACTGATAAAATACCAGTTTTTACGAATGATGGACCAAATTTGTTGTGAATTCAAATTAAAGGTAGTAATAAAACTTGTAGGGAACTTACATACCACCTCATTACCTGATTTCTCTATGGTTACTGAAGCATTTGAATCAATTACAGGGGTATTAAATGTAATGGTAGCCAGACTATTATTTTTGCTCAAAAGTGGTTTATAGAAACCCGTAGATCTTTTAAATTCAACTTCCTCTATTAGGTCGTTAATCAAATCCAAGGGATAACCCCTGTTTGAAAATAACGTCCTCAAAAAGGAAAACTCTTGTTGAAACCTCTCTAAAGTACTACACATCCTTACTGCTCTTACCAATTGGCCTTTTACGATGGACTGTTTTTGTTTAAATGGATGAAAACTTGAGTAATGAAGGAAAGAATTACAGTAAGTTGGTTTTCTATAAATAGATGCCAGAAATGTCTTATTTTGTGGGTCCTTCTCTATTTTCACATCCAAGTAATCAATATCTACAGTAGAAAAATGAGAAGTAAATTTGAGGAAATTTGTAGTCTTATTCATGTAATCTACAAGTTCCTCACTAAATTGGATGTCCCCTTGAATAAGAATAAAAATATCATCAAGGAACCATGTGTAGTACTTAATACGGTCCTTAAATTCAGATCTATTCAATATGAAATGCTTTTCCCAGTATGCAACAAAACTGTTAGCTACACTCGCTCCACACAGGGACCCCATAGCAATACCCTGTTTTTGGAGGTAGTACTGCTTCTCAAAAATGAAAAAGTTGGACGATAACACTATATCCAACAACTCAGTAACTATGTCTATTTCATTACGGGAAGCTTGGAGATCACCTAACATCAACACAATCCATTCTATGGCTTCTTGATGTGGGATTGATGTATAAAGATCCACAACATCGATGGTTAAAAAATTGTAAGAGTCGTCATAGTCGATGTTATTGATGTTATTCAAGAAGGACCATGAATCTTTACAGATTTCCTTGACCCCCTTGAGATGTCTAGATAGAATGCTATCAATAAGTCTAGCACTCGGGTGAGTGATAGAAGACCTACCATTGACTAAGGCTCTCATAGGTGGATTCTGAAAATTCTTGTGGATCTTGGGAATTCCAAACATCACAGGGGTTTTAGGAGAAATGATGTTTATAAAATTATAAGTATCCACATCAATTTTGCCTAGAAGGAACAAGTCTCGCAAATACCCTCTGATTCTATTGTGATTCACGTTCATTTCATTCAAAGATGAAACAGAATAAGCAGGGGAATTCAATATTACCAATATTTTGTCATTGTAATCAGATTGATCTAATATAACCAAGCCACCCCCTTTATCTGGTTTAATAACCCTAATCGGGAGTTGTCGTAAATTGTTCAAGGCCATAATTTGATCTTTAGAGATGTTACTTTTGTTATGCAATGAATTAGACCCATTAAATATTTGCATATGCCTCATATCTACTTCACAAATGCTTTCAAATAAATTTAAACCCGGGTGTAAAGGGGGGTTGAATGTGCTTGGTAATTTTAATTTGGAAATTTCACTAGTATTATTACTAAACAATAGTTCCAAATTAAGTTTACGAACAAAGCATTTTAGATCAATAATCGACCTAGCTAGATTACATTGACGGGTAGGAACAAATGTATTTCCATAAGCTAATAATTCAACTAAATCAGCGTCCACAATGATGTTTGAAAAATTGTAGATCTTAAAGTCCCTTTTGTTGTTAGTTAAAATAGTAGGAAAACAATTTTGTGGGGCAACTAGATCAGATAATTCATCCACTACCAATAAGACTACAAATTTCCTCAAATTTACTTCTCATTTTTCTACTGTAGATATTGATTACTTGGATGTGAAAATAGAGAAGGACCCACAAAATAAGACATTTCTGGCATCTATTTATAGAAAACCAACTTACTGTAATTCTTTCCTTCATTACTCAAGTTTTCATCCATTTAAACAAAAACGGTCCATCGTAAAAGGCCAATTGGTAAGAGCAGTAAGGATGTGTAGTACTTTAGAGAGGTTTCAACAAGAGTGTTCCTTTTTGAGGATGTTATTTTCAAACAGGGGTTATCCCTTGGATTTGACTAACGACCTAATAGAGGAAGTTGAATTTAAAAGATCTACGGGTTTCTATAAACCACTTTTGAGCAAAAATAATAGTCTGGCTACCATTACGTTTAATACCCCTGTAATTGATTCAAATGCTTCAGTAACCATAGAGAAATCAGGTAATGAGGTGGTACGTAAGTTCCCTACAAGTTTTATTACTACCTTTAATTTGAATTCACAACAAATTTGGTCCATCATTCGTAAAAACTGGTATTTTATCAGTAGTAATTCTTCCCTCGTGGAGAAGTTAGGCTCTCAACCCTCCACTGTTTATAAATGAGGCAACAACCTCAAGGAATTAGTACAAAGGAATTTTGACACCAATTATTTTACTAGACAGAAAGGTACATACCCTTGTGGTTCTTGTAATTGGTGTAAAATGTTAAGGTCAGGCAATTCATTTAATATTAGAAACAGGAAGTACCAGATCAATCATAGGATCACTTGTGATACAAAATCTATAGTATATGTAGCATTATGTGATTGCTTTCCAGCATTCTACATAGGAAAAACGGATAGAAAATTTCGTGAGCGGGTCTATCAGCATGTTTATGCTATCAAAAATAAGAAATGTGAAAATTCTTTGGTGAAACATACCTGTAATAACTTGGGTCATAGTTTTCATTTTATGGCCATAGATCAAGTTAGACTGAACAGTAGAGGAGGTCCATTTTCCCTATTGTTGGAAATTTGTGAATTGGAATGGCAAATCAAACTTGACGCTTTTAATGTCCCTGGGTTAAATAAAAATTGCAATATTTCTTCTGTCTTAAAGCTTAGGAGCTATATGAGATAACTTCCCCAGTTAGGATTTTTTGGTTTATTTAAAATAGATTTCCACCTTATAGGTGGTGTAATATTGGCTAGAGCATTTACAATATGGCATATAATATTTGCTATAAAAATTTCTTGATAGTTTGTTGATTTGAAGGGTTAATATTTGTAGTAAACAAATATTTTAATGACACTGTGAATTAATGTTTTAATTAATATTTTATAAGTTTCTTTTGGTGTATTTATAACACTTTTTTGGTGTTCAAAGAGTTTAATTTAGATTCATTGTTTAAAGTTTTGAAAGCTGGGAAGTCTTTTTAAAATTGAATATTTGTTTTTGAACCTGTATGTCTTTAAATCATAATTAATGGATTCTTAATTGTTTGTGATTTTACATATAAGTGTATCATGATATCAGTGCTTTCATCTGATGAAGTCTATCTATTAGACGAAAGCGCTCATCCGTTGTGGTTGGAAGTAAAAAGAATCGATTTTATTACCAGTGTGGTGGTTTGGACTTTGTTTCTTTACTACTTGGTTAGATTCATTGTTTACAATATTTTACAACTAATGTGTTTTATATATTCAATGGTAAGTGGTGTGCGCTTATTTTATACGGAAGTGATGTTATTTAACTCACCCCCTTGGTTTTAAATTTGATTTTGGCACTTTTTTCTTTTTCAACTCTGAGGAAGCTACTTGCATTAGCAGTGGCGAAAACGCTGTTATTTTAAGAAATAAATTTGTGTTAAGTATTACTACGGTCTTTTGGTGGTTCTGTTGTTCCAGTGCTCAAGGATACCGGTATTTTTCACGTTCTCGTAGTTTTTTGGTTTTTGGTTCTATATCTATTGTTATAGTTTCAAAGCTTTCTGATTTATATTCCATTTTAAAACTTCTCCAGAACTGTTCACTTTTTACATTCTAAGAAAACAATATTTTGTTGTTTCTTCTTTATTACACTGCTCTTTCAGCATCTTACATTTCATATTACTTTTAACTTATCCAACAACATTCTTCACAGGAATCCTTTGCATCATAAAAAATCTCAAACCATTTTCTTGTACTCTTTATCGCATTTTTACATCTTCTTTTAATTTGTTATGAGGATATATCATATAATATTTCTCCATAATATTGACATACTGTAATTTTCTGTTTTCATTAATTTTACCTTCCATAGATTTGTTTTATTCTCATATTAATTGCATTCCAACCTTACTTGCCTTTTCCTTCTTCATATTTCCATGCATCTTCATACCTTACATATAATATTCTTCCCGTCATTCGCAAGTCTGTCTCTTTCACCTTCTGTATTACTCAGAAAAAAGGCATAGATGTTAAGTACTCTACAGGATTTTTTTTTTATTTAGACATCCTTCTTCTTTTTATAGTATATCACTCCTCTTTTTACTGGATTCAGGTTTTATCCCCAAATAAAATAAAAAAAAAATATTTCAAATATCTCTGTCTCCATGTTAGCTGGAAACGTGTATAGCCCTAAATGTGCTAGTTTTCCTAATTAACATGTACACCCTCATATATGCTAGTTTTCCTAATATGTATATATTTAACATATGCACTTTCTTGTTAAATGATAGGTAAAAATTTCACCATAAAAATGCATTTCTTCCATTATTTTGCACTGTTCAGTTACATTTTCATACTCTCTAAATTTCACTCCTAATATACTTATATCCTTCCTAGTATGTACATATGTTCCACTTATTTTCTTAGTTTCACCAAACCCCTTGCTTTTTGACATATTTAACTGTAGCACAACCTTCTTTAATAAATCCACCACTTGTACCATTGCTTCATTTAGCCATATCTTATTTTCAGCCAAAATCGCTATATCATCTGTGTATGACAGACAAATCAGTATTCCTCCTTTTCCCACTTCCCATGTTTCTTCTTTCATTTCACACATACATGTTAGAATTATTGCATTCATTACCACTGTAGACCCATAGTTAATGGACTTCCTTGTTTAACTCCTCTCCTAATTTTTTTCCTTCCATCCAACCATTTACCATAACTTTCACCTATGACATTTCATAGTATATTTTATAACATGCATTTCTTTTTCTTTCCCATATGTCTCTAGAATCTTCATATAACTTAATGACTAGCCTTATTAAATGCTTTTGCCACATCATATAACTTGCATTACTTCCTTATTTTCTTTCAAAATTATATATTTTACTCTTTTACTATTATTCACATTCCCTCACCTTTCTCTCTTTGATTTCAAAACCTTATGCATCCCTTTTATTTGTATTATTGTCTTACAAATTTTATAATCTGTACTTTCCAGTGTTATCAGTCTCCATTTTTTTTGATTTTCTTACCATATAAAGTTAATTACTCCACTATAACCCCTTCATCTATTAAATTATATATCTATTCATTTGCCATTTCACCAAATATTAATTTCTCATTTTCATTCATCTCTGTCCATACTAGCCATAACCTAATCCATCTATTCCTAGTGTTAATTCTTCCCTTCATTATCTTACTATTTCTTCAATTTTACACAAAGTAACATCTATTTCTTGAGAATTATTAACATATTGCAGATATTTTTTACAATCCATACTTTTTGTACTATATCCTGTCATACATTCTACTCAGAAACTTTTCCATAGTTTCCATTATGTCTCTCTGCCTATATCTAATATTTCCTTCTTTATTGAACATTGCATCGATACTTCCTTCTTTTATTTTGACATCTTTCTCTTTTTTTAAAATTTCAGCTAAATAACATATTTTAACTGAATGGTTTGTGGCTTGCTTTGGAATGTGATGGTTTGTGGATTATTTTTCTTGCATTTTTCCTTTCTAAGCACTCCATAAATCTGTCCAGTTTCCATAATGTACTCTCACTGTCATGTGATTTTCCCATAAAACCTTATGTTTCTTTTTCATCTCATCCTGTTTGAGCAATCTCTCCAGTCAATCTTTTTTATACCTTTCCCTTTTATTACTTCACTGTCTTCTCCTATACTAGCCCATAATGCTGTATGATGTGAAACTCATCTGTTTGTAATCCCACCTGCCATTTATTTCATATCTTTTGAATATACCATGCAATCTATTTAAATTCTTCAAAATTCCCTTTTTATGTCCATTCTCTATTTTTCCTACTTTCAACAATTGATGTCTAACTACTCTTTTAATATTTTGCACTATTTTTACCCTCTTCCTTCTCAAATTGCAGTTAAAATCTCCATCTATAGCAATAATTGACATAATAAGTTAATCAAACATCATTTTCCTTTCCAACGTATTGGTGTATGCATAAACATAAAATTATTCTTAGACATCTTTCCTTTTTTCTTATCTCAACTACCACTAGCCTTCCAGGTATTACTGCCATCACATCCAGTCTCTTCATTTCTTCACTTTAAAAAACAAATTCCTATTCCTGAGCACTTATCACTCCCCATGGATATAGTTTTTAATCCCATATTGTCTTCATTCTTTTCTGTATTTCTTCCTTCACACATCTCGTATAAAACAACCATAGAACATCCATATTTATTTTTTACACCATTCAGTCACTACCACACCTATATTATCATTTTTACATTCAGTGCTAATATTCCTAAATCATCCCTTTCCCTTTTTTGCATCATTTTTATTTTCAGGATTTTATTTTAATTTCATTGTCTACACCCTCCCCCCAACTGATTTACCATCATTTTTTTCTTATTCACTTCTTTCAAAATCTTCCTCCTCCCTTCTTCACTTTCTTTTTTCATCTTGCATTGTAATCCTTTGTTTTTGTATAAAATTACCTATCTCATTCTCATCATCAGAATAGGGGCATTTTCTTCTTCCTTTATCTCCCCATAAAACTTTCTCCACAAATATCTTCAACTATATTAGCTACAGTTTTGTCTTTCTTCCGAAATATTCTCTTCTTTTAAATTTGTTTTTTTTTTCTAATAAAAAAAACAGTCAAACCAAAAAATGCCTGAATTCATTACGCTGTGTGCATCTAGGTCTACAAATGTTTATGGTACATAATCTTTGTCTGCACTGACCACATCTTCTTTTATTACAGCCTTCATTCTTATCCCCATAAAAATAAAGAAAAAGAAAACATGCTTTAAGTTGACTCTTATACTTCACTCTTTCCCATTACCCATTCACAGTTATAACATTCGAAATAAGCTGCATTTTCTCATCATGTACCATCAGCATCACCCATACCGCCCAACCACTTGTCAAAACATTTCTTTCATCATACATTTTTTAATCTTATTTGCCTTATTATATTACTTTAATAGAAGTTTATCTATGTCGGATGTTCTGAGCTGGACATTTATTTTCTTCCTTAACTACAGTTCCATGTTCTGAAAAATAGTATAATTTCTATTCCTATTCCTATTGTCAAGCTTTGTTACATGTTGCTGCTATCATTTTTATTTGTAAAAATCGTATACATTATGTCAGCTGCTTCCACTGGCAAATTTAAGAAATTTTCACATATTAAATTAATTTTTGACCACAGCCTTCTTTAAGTTAAATCCTCATTTATTCAATACATAATACCATCTGAAATGCTTGTTTTAATGTTTGACAATAGCTGAGGCCATTGTCTAATTTTCTTATCTCTTCTATCTATAAATTCAGTCACATATTCAATAAGCTTCCTTGTACGTATGCATCTGGACTATCACACTAGGTTTAACATATTTTTTCAGCATGTAATTGTATGCTTCTGAATTTCAAAGGAGTCAGGAGATGCTTTTTCAGACTATACCTCACAGCTGTAGCTATACTTTCAAACTAGATCTATTGTATTTCTTCATTCTCACTTTCCTTAGAAAATAATATATTTTCTTGTATATTAAAATATTCTCTCTACATCTAGATTTTACATCAAATGCAGTTAAATAACTACAATTTCCCAGTTTATCCCATTTAGTCTTCTTTCAAATTTCTTGCATGTTTTTATGCCCTTGAAATACCTATAAGCAAAAATAAATGCTATCTCTTGGGGAAAAAAGTCAAAACCTTTTACTGGTTTAAAAGCTTTAACATGTATTCCATACACCGTAAAAGCAGTAACAATAACAAATTCAACAGCATTAACAATAAGTAACTGTTTTGAAAAAGAAAACAAAATATAAGGTAATCTTCTAGTCAGAAACATCCACGTTATCTAGCGGCATCTTTCAGTACTGTGATTAAAATAATGTAATATCATAGAATACCTACAAGATGGTGCACCCTGTTCATTTTAACCATGGACATTTTCCCCATTTCATTGCCATTGTATCCTGTTTGACTTATCCACAGTGCATTTCCACAATAAAGTTAAGAGCTATGCACACAACTTGGTCAATTTCCTGCTTAGTTATTATATGCATATGTCTTTGTACATTTATTAGACATTACTCTCTTTATCCTCCACCACATCACACCAGCACCCTTATTCAGATAACTACCATTCCGAAATGTAGGCCCACATTTGCATTTAACTACTTTGCTGAACAACAGAGTTTTGAATATCGGCTGCTTCAGTTCTTATACTGACATAGAGGGAAAACATAATGAAAGAGGAGGTCACTGAAAGAGAATAAGAAGACCATCAGAGGGGGCAGATAATGTAAGTATACAGTATACCGAATGTGTACTTGGTAATAGGAAACAGGTAGATTTTCTCTTAAGTGCTTAATGCTACTCTTACACTGGCCATATATCTAAAGGCTGAAGGTGCATGAGGAGACAGAACAATAGAAACCACATATCTTGATTGGCCAAGTGGATAACTAAAGTATATATATATGTGAATTTCTAATATATGTGGAGTGGGGTAACACTTAAGGACTTGACTGATATATACACTTTACCGGAAATGTATGTGGAAAAATAGGAAATTTAGTGGCACCAAACAGATGACTGAATGTACTTAATGCTGAATGAAAACATTGAAAAAATATGTTCAAATAAGTTCCTACCACATAGTCGAACTTTTACAAGTTTGAACCACATATGGTCGAGACCATAAGTTTGAATTTGTAAAAGTTTGCGTGTTTGAATGGAAATCTCCATAAGCGGAGATTTCCATTATGTTCAATGTGGTATGATCTGGGAGTTGGTATACTGAAATAGCGGGGGGTGGGGGGTGCAAGGGTGCTTGCCCCCCAGCTTACAATAATTTATTTTGTTGTATGTTGTTTTTTATTTATTTTTTTTATGTAGTCAAAGTTCTGTAACTTTGAACATAATGGTTCGACAATTAGGTGTTCGAAGTTACGGAACTTCGACTATGTAATATAGACCCATTCAAACATTCAAACATGCAGACTATTACAACAATAATGAACTACAAAATATAGAGAAAAGAAAACTATTTATTATCCTGATATTAGCAATAAAACTCTCTGTAACACTAGACACAGTTTCCTTTGAATGCTGCTAGTGTTAGAGGAAAGTTTTTATTAAGGTAAAGTGTAGGGTTAGGGTTTGGGGAAGGGGTAGCAGTAGGGTTAGGGTTAGTACCCATTACTAAAATAGGCAGGGGGGCTTCCCATCTCAGTAATGAGTGCTAGCCCTAACCCTAATGCTGCCACTTCCCCCAAACCTAACCCTACACCTTACCTTAAAAAAACCTTTGTGTGATACTACCAGCACACAAGACACACACACACATGCACACACTAAAACACTACATCTATCTCCTTAGCTAAACCTGACCCTGACTCTAAAATACACACACACTCACAAACATACAATTCCTATCCTTCACCGCTCTCTGACCCTGTCTCACAAACACATGTAAAAACACTGTTACTGCCTACAACCCCACTCACCTGAATTGGCAAAATATACCACTGACGTTTGCACCCCTCAGCTATTCATACTTTCAGCATTATACAGCATCCACTCTACTTGTCAATAAAACATACATTCAACAAAACACAGGGGAACCATATATATATATATATATATATATATATATATATATATATATATTTTTTTTTTTTTTTTTTTTTTGAAAATGGGGTAGGATTTCAGGCAGATTGATATATCAACCATTTGGGAGTGGGGAATGAGCAGAGTTGTCCTAAAACAAAAGCATGAAATAGCAGGCAATGATAAGGTTGCCCAGGATTCTGAAAAAATTATATCATGTGACTGTACAGCAAAAACATTATTTCAAGATACGTGTGATTGTAAAATGTATGCCTACACTAAGTGGATTTCTTTGATATCAGAGGTTGACTGTAATTCTGAGGCATGTTTTATTTTTCCTTTTGAGGAAGTCCATTTGATAAGTATTTATTTAGTTAACATTTGTTGATTGGGAAAGTCCGACTAGCAGAGAGACTATTTTCAGCGGAGGCCTGGGGAGAAATGCTCCAGACGCATATCTTTGGAATGTGGGAGGAAACTGGAGTACCCAGAAGAAACCCAGGAGAATGCAAGAAGGACATGCAGACTCCACACAGAAGGCACCCCAGCTGAGAATAGAACCAGAGAAATTCTTGTTGTGAGGCGAAAATGTTAACCGATGCAACACTGTGCCGCCCAGTTATGTCACATGTAACAGTAAAATACTCATCAAAAATATACTTTGCATTTGGAAATAATATTTAGAAATACCACTGTCAATTGCAAGGTAAGATTCCTTAGCAGTACTTACCAGGACCTACCTAGATGTGTACCATATGCCATAGTAAATGTCATGTAAAAGTAGAACTGTGATCTTAATGTGTTCATAGTTTATACTTCATTAGGGTTTACATCATCCAAAATTTCTGTCGAAGGTTGTTTATCATTATATTTACATATCTTCTCTGGGACCTTAACCCCCACACCTTTTCTGTTATTTTCATACCTATTTTTAAAGTAAACGTATGCATTTTAAAGTGTATATATATAAAAATAGACAGGAATTTCTATAATGAAATTGTCATACCTTAAGATGTATCTCACAAGTACTTTTGTCTGTATTTGCCCATGACAAATAGTGCTGCAATCTGATTAATGGAGATATAGAATTACCATTTTTAGAGCAGCAATGTTCATAATCTTTTAAAAGTTTATCCTGGCTATCATCTGTTTCTTGTCATTCCACAGTCTTCATTCATCATAAGGTTATTGTCTCCAGAGAGAAAACATCCCTGAAATTCACAACAAATGTCAAGAGAAACTTTCCCTTTAGTGGGCCTCCTTCGGAAAGAATTTTTACTTATCTGGGTTATGTTGCAGTTGTCTTGCTCACAGTGCAATTGTTAGCTTTTCAGATGCCAGCAAAGTTTCAGAATCTCACTTTACAGTACATTTTGAGGACTGTTTGGTGACTTTCACTGCTGCTGATAGATAAGAAATATTTAAGGCTGAACTCTGCTTGAGATGATTCAGTTATGCTCTTTCCTTGGCTCTCTGTAAAGCAAAGGAATAATTATCTTACAGTTGTGAACCATGTGTTTCTAACAGACGAAGGGTCTTGAAATAATTCTTCCCCTCACAAATGATGAGAATTACATATCAGTGCACTCACTCTTTTAAAACTTAATGTTGCATTCATTAAAGGAACTACTTTCTTTCTTGGTGTGGCAACTACTGTTTTAAGTTTTTTATATACTAGAGTGAATCATACTAAAGGACATTCTATTCTAGAACCATGCGGCCTTAATGCTGCTTCTTGATAGTCATTTCCAGTATTTTCTTTCTTTTTCACCATTATTCCTTTAGTAGTTAACATATTTGAGAGGAGAGTGCACGGAGGGATTTTAATGCATGTCTCAGATACATAAAAACATACTTCTTAATCTCTAACAGCAAGAAATTTAGACAAAGCCAAAAGCAATGGAGAGACAAAAATCCAAAATAGAGGAATTTAAATACTGATCTTATAATTTAGCTTGCAAAAATAGTCGTTTTTTGCATTAACATGTATTTTCTGAAGGACATGAAGTCTGAAACTCAAATGTATGCCATTATTTAGTCACTTCAATTATCAATGATTTGCCAGAAAACTGAAAATGTTATGAGGTATAGACCAAAAATATGAGGTAAAAATCTGGGCATTTGAAGCATATGATAAAAACATTATACAAAAATACAGGCAGAGTGTAACTTATCAAAAGCAAAAATGCAAAAAGCAAAGATATCCAAACTGAAATATATATATATATATATAAACACAAAATCTGAACAAAATCAAAGTTATAATGGGGAAGGGTTTATTCCCTTTTCTCAGTGTTGCAACTTCAGATTTGGTATATTTACTTATCAGGGCATATAGGGGTGTTGCTTGGATGTGGTTAGATTTTGTCAAAATGTTTTGTTTACATTTCTAGAAGTTTAGACATTTTTGAGACTAGTTATTTTTGGGATTAGATATTTTTGAGACTAGTTATTTTTGAGATTAGATATTTTTGTGACTAGTTATTTTTGAGATTAGATATTTTTGAGACTAGTTATATTTGAGACTAGTTCTTTTTGGGATTAGATATTTTTGCTGTCAGTATTACGCTGCTTATATCACTTTAAGTATATCTGGTTAGATTACCTCCTCTGGCACATAGTGGTCAGGTAGCAGTCACCAGGTGAATCACTGTTGAATTAATTTTTTTTTAATTCTTTTTTCTTCCACACAGTTGACCATCAACTGTTTCTCCTCAGCTGCCGGGTCTGCCTACTCCTCCTGACTCCCCTAGAATGTTCAACTGGGCTGAGGCCCATTGTCAGTAAAGGCCAGAGGAGAAAAAGCTTCACATACACAAAAAGGAACACAATGCTAGTGTTAATTACAAGATATACAAAAGAATAAACAGTAAAACACATGAAGGTGCATAATCATTATTGCAATAAATACAATAAGATGAGCAAATGAATTAATAATTTTCACACAGGAATTTAAGCACTGCATTAAGGATAAGCATGAGGTTAAATAGTTTAATGTAGATAAATGACCAAACAAATATGTAAAAACAGAGACAGAAAATGCAGAGCACAGTAAGTAAACATAGATTTATTACATTTAAAGTGACAAGAGATTATTTAAAACATGAGTTCAGGCTTCATCATTCCTTAGGGTTGTCAGATCCTACTTTACCATTCTCACCCTAGCCTGCAAGTTGTCACCACTTTCCTGCAATACCTCCCTCTCAAGATAAGACCATTCCATCCCACTCCCTTTTTGAAGAGCTAGGTGAATCATTATTTTAATAACACTGACTGCTGGCTTTTCCCTCTCTAGTCTGATCATCCCCCCATCCTTCCTCAGTATGGTTGGGATCTGCATCTACCTTCCTACTTACTGTTATGTACCTTTCAAATCTTTGTTCCTGTTTATGGTTCCTTTAGGAAACTCACTGCTGAATTCTTATTTTCTGCCCAGGCTCAGTGGCATCTATGTACTTTCCTTTCTCCATATCCCATTCCATCTTTTCCAGACTTGAATGCACTCTTTTTGCTCTAATCACTAGCTTCACATTCTTGTATAGCTGCAATGGCACTCTTCTATTTTCTCTTTTTTGCCTCTTGTTCAAAACCTTTTACCTGTATCTAAGAAGGGAATCCCTAATCATGTGGCTTTTTGCACATCTTTGATTAACCTCTATCCCTCAGCCTTAACCTTGAAGCTCATCCTCAGCTCAGCATAATCCATTTCTCTGAAATTTCATACCATTATATTTGTTTCTAGCTTTTTCCTTCCTCCTACCTCTGAACAAACCAGTGGTATGATCATTGTTAGCTAATGCACATTTATTTGGAAATTCTATTTCCCCTCTGCATTGGTTTGAACCACATTTAAAATTCTGTCCTTTCTAGTACCTTATCACAGCCGATAGCTGAACTTCTAATGGTCAAAGATCACCTCACACTTTTTCTCCCTGCAACTTTTGTTCTTCCTTTATTTTGCTGCCAGATTTAAATCACTCATGAATAAAACACTCTTACTTCTACCTCACTGCTTCATTCTCTACAAAAGCCTTTCCATTTCCTCCCCTGACATATCCAGGGCCAGTATACTGTACTGACCCAATAGCACTCCCACCTTTTTCTACCTTAACTGACTGGGTGATTACCCTGAATCCTAGCTCTCACTGCAATCTCTCATTGTTCATGGGGTGGTATTCTTCCTCCTATCTGGCCTTACATTTGACATTCTCTCTTACATAAATTGCTATTTTCCCTCTGTCCTACTTTTTCTTTGTCAGATCTAAAGACACTGTATCCTGACACTTCCATGTTCATCTGTCTCTTGACAATGGCCCATGTTTCTATGACAACAGCAATCCTATTCTCCTGCATCACTATGTGCTGGCCTACCATCTGGCCTACCATCTTCTTTAACCACCTACTTACACTGCATGCTGATAATGTACCACCAAGACATACCTTGAGTCACCCATTTTGGTTCCTCTGCTATATTCTGTGTCTTCCCTATGTATTATACCTACTCCTCACTTCTGTGATAACCCTGTCTCTTCTATCTTAGTTTAAGGGTACAGTCATGGAGCTGTATATTTCCACTCTTGGTCTACACATCTCTTTCCCTTCTAGGCTAAATGTTTGTCCCTGATATGGATTTGGTGTCTCTGACAGGATTCCCATGATTTTCTTACTCAGTGCCTATTGCAAGCAGATTGTATTCTTAATCCTCTTATTGCTTATTTTGCTGGCTTCCCTGCTGGCAAGGTAAATCTTTTGAAAATCCTGCCTATAATCCTGCATCCTAGTATTTCTGTGCAATTCATGCACCCTCTTTTCTACCATCTCAGTTATGCATATTGAAGGTCATTCATGCTTACATGTAGCACAACCACACTTACCCTCCACTTTGGTGGTAATCTTGGTCAATTCCACGCTTTCTCTAACTCTAAGCCATTGCATTGGTTTTGGGTTAACCTTATCATTCTAGTCTCCCTTGATAAGTCTCTTTTTTCCCCCATAGTTTATGCTTGACCAACCAAGTGGTTCACCTATCTTTACTGAGCTGTCCCATTTGTTCTTTCTGAGTCACTAGGTCTGAAGTCTCTGGGCGAACTCGCCATTCCCCCCAATGTGTAGATACTTGGCCTTCTTCAGCATGAAATTGGGTTCATGCCCACCTTAGAGCACAAGCCCTAGGTCCCATTTGTTACCAGGTTCTGAGCTTACTAGTTCCACCCTCCTCAGAAGTGACACTTAGATGGTAGAGAATGGGGCAGGCAAATAGGCACATGGACCAACCTAACACTATACCAGCAATGGCCTTGCCATTGCTGCCTGTCAGGGAACATTCATGCACACCATTGCATATCATTTCATGAATTTATGCAGCATGATCATTGCTAGGCCCATTTCTTCAGGTGACATATCCATTGTGTGACAGATTTTACCAGTACAGTAGGATGATGTTATATTCATCCTCTTAGAATGGGTAAGCAGCCAGAGACTGTTCAATCCCATTCTGCACTGCATGTTCTCTTTTAATCACCTTGTTGGGATTCATGATCTACTTACCAATCAAGTTGGCAACAAAATGTTGTTTTCCCCTCACTGCACTGGTTTTCTCTTCTGACTACTTCATTTCATCCTCCATTTCACTCCTCCCTTGCATCATTTCCCCTTCCACTTACAATCCAGCTCTCTCCACTGTCCATACTGATTGTCTTCCTCTTTATGTTATACCCAATCCCTTTTCTAGCCTGTCTTTTGTCTTCTAACAAGCCACATCCATTGGTTCCACACAAGACTCCCTCTCCATTTATTCTTCCATGGTCCCTTTGCCTGCTCTGCTTTTGTCCCCTCCTTACATCCCACCTCCTTCTCCTGCTGATCCCTGCTGTACTCAGCCCCTTACTGTCATTTTATGTCTTTCCCGTTCTGTCTACAACATCTCTGTTTCATCAAAGCCCCAAACTTTACCCCTAGTGGCTGTGTCCCACTTCCAGCTGCTCTTAAGATATGTCTACTTGCCTGGTTTCCACCATTTTATCTATTTGTATCTGATTGCCTGGTCTGCACCCCCTCGAGCTCTGTACCGCTTTGTATGCACTTCTGCCCTGCTTTAAATATAATGTTTTCTCCTACACTGCCACTCCTGCCTTTGCTTCCCTTTTACACTTGCCAAATGTTTGCCTTTTTCTTCCACTTTTTCAACCATCTTCTTCCGCCTATCCACAGAAGCTGTGCTTCTTCTGCTATGCTTCTCTCTGCTCTCCCACTTACCTAGACTACTCTGTCTGCTTAATTCCTCCTGTTCTCTGCCTGTGTACTTCATACCTTTACAACCATCCTGCCTTCAGGCCTTCAGGCCTCCATTTGTCCCACTTCCTTTTCAGTCCTTTTCAACAGAATAACCACTTCACTCCCATCTCTGCATCCTATATTCTTTTTTTAAACAACCCATTATCCTGTAAACCCAATATCCTTTGGCATTCAAAGTTTCTTGACAAATACCTGCCCACACCCTAACAACCTTACCTACCTTTCTCCCTTTCCTCTCTTTCAACTTGTGCAATTCTATTTCAATGTCCCATTCCTGGCACTCCTTTACCATTTGAAGCATAGAAAATAAGACATTATTTGTGAAATATATGCAAAAATACATTTGTTAGCTATTTTTAAAAAGTTATTATTTGCAACAAATTCAAAAGAAAGTTATTTAGGATTTGTATCATATCATGACACGTGCTGTTGTTTAATCATACTGTACAGTACAGTAGTCATTGACTTGGTAAAAATTTGAAATAGAAGAAGAAGGAAGTAAAAAGCACAACCAGGTGGATAAACGATCTTGCAATAAACAGCAATGTGCAAAAGAAAACTGCAATCACGATACACATCTCAGGAAAGCAAATAAACAGTTAAAGCACTATTTAATCACATTTAAAATTGGTAAGTGCTTTCATACCGACAACCACCACTTCATCAGACCATAGAATAATGTACAAGCATAAAACTTCATATATATATATATATATATATATATATATATATATATATATATATATATACATATTGATATATAGATATACAAATAGATACAACATTTTAAAACATACACAAGACCATAGATATCCAATCATAAGGTTTAGATACAAAATAACTAACTAATGGGGGAAATAACAATGTTACCATTTAATTACCTAGCTAGGTAGCTAGATCATGTGATTTTAAAATCAGTCTTAAAGGTAACTTTCCATTAAAGCCCATACCTTTGTCTGCTTGTAATTTCACTATCCATCTAATTTCATGTTGTTCCGTAACATTTCTAAACTCACCTAATCTAAGTCTTTCTTCTAGTAATTCAATGGCCATAAATAAAAAGATGCATTCACCATTATTATCTATAACATGTTTGGCCGGAGCACTTATATCATCGTATTTGTGTATACTATTGATATGTTCCCTCATTCATTTCCAATATAGAATGATGAACATAAATTACAATTTGCTAGATATAGTAAATCAGTAGTTGAATTATCTGCTGCCACTCTAAATTTAAATCTTCTTCCAGTGGTGGGATGTATGAAATAGTTCCTGCTATCAAAATAGCTACAGACACTGCATAACTTACACAGCAGTGTGCATACTCTCCAAGGTTTGCTCTCTATCTGAGTTACTTGTATTTCTATTCAAACTACTATCCCTATCATTATATTTAGTTTTATTCTTGCTATTATCATAGCATAGATGCATCTTTAGGGATTTCTTATTTTTGAAGGTAAAGCAGGGCTCATCTCCTGCCCATTTCCTTATCTTATCATCAGCTAGAAGTACAAGCCAGTTCTTTTTGATCATCTGACAACATTAACATCACTAGTATAGAACAAAGTGATGGGTAGTCTCTGATCTATGGGTGAATCAGTCAATTGCCATTGTGCAAGCTCTGCTATTGTAGAGAAATATGGTTTAGCTTCTTTCTGTCTATATCTACAAGTATCTAATTTCATTGTCTCTACTTCTTCTTTCTTATATCTTCTGTGCATAAACTCAAGATACAACTTCATAACACATTCTTGAAAATTATTATCATTATTATTCAATCCAAACATCCTCATTCCTTGATTTTTTAAAATATTTTTAAAAGTATGTCACACGTGTATGTTGCTTCTGTGCAACACATTATTGTGCCGACAGGGTCTCCTATATAAACCCGTGTCAAAGGATTGGTCTACTTTCTTAATAACTCTGGTATCTAGAAATTCTAATTCTGAATTGGAAAGTTTATATGTAAACTTCAGAAATATATTAGTAAACTGTCGATATTCAACAAAGTTTATGAATAGCTTCTCTGATCCCAACCATAACATAAATATATCATCAACAAATCTGTGATAAAACTTAATATAAGGGACAAAAATATTGTCAAAACCTATATGGTTGAAACAAACGATTGAAAGCTCAGTCAGTCGAACCATTTTCAACCAGATTGTGGTACAATAGGGATCATGAATTTTGCCCTTTTCCCACTGTACTGGAATCTCAGAGATGTATATATAATTAACAGGGGGTGTGCGGGTAGCAGGGGGGCTTGCCCCCCTGCAAAAGTATTGTTTGTGTTGTTTGGGTGTACATTGTTTATCAATGGACTGTACTGTCGACCATATGGTCCCGGCCATATCAGCTTGAACAATGTAGGTGTTGATGCTTTGAAACAGATGTGTATGCTATAAATATAGCAAATAAGCATTTAGTCAAGCAACTGAAGAAAATATAACAAATAAACGCTTAAAATGAATGGAATCCACCAAGAAGAATAACATAGGTGAAACTAAAATCCACACCTTTATTACACAACGATTTAGTGCTTTCATCCACTGGAACATGGACTTCATCTGAATGCATATTATGTTTAATTAATCATTTAAAAACCCTTCATTTTGGTGCCAAAAACACTATTAATAAAATATTTACTCCATTTAAAGTGAACCTACCCATATTTCATATAAACAGTTCTATAACAGAAAAAAAACAAATAAAACTAAGTGGAAATTAGGCACTGACTATACAAATCTATATACATGTGTTAATGATAATCTTCTACTAAATATTCTAACTAAATGCATAAGAGATGCAGTAGAAAAGCCATGTTCATGTAAGTAATATATAATATAACATATAAGGCTGTCTCATAATATATTCTTTAGAGCAAACACTAAAACAATCAACATAAATGCCTGTAGCTGAACCTGTAGGATGGGTTTAATGGAGATGTGGTCATTTAGACCAGGTAAGTTAGAGGCATCAGTTAATAATTGCCACTTGACCTCCCTATGTCCCCATATTGCCTTAAAATTACCCCCTTGGGGACCTAACCTAACTTGTTCCAATATAGCAAACTTAAAAAATGGCTATCCTCACTTTTTTCCACATGTCTATATAGGGCATTGTTACTGTCCTTCCTTCTTATATTATATAAATGGTCATAGATTCTTTTTTTAAGAGGCCTCCCAGTTTTCCCTAGACAGAAACTGCGACATACCATGCACTTTGCTATGCATATTACAAACTTAGAGTTACAGTTCCCTTGCTTAAATGTAATTTTAGTTCTGTTAACATTTTCTAAAGTGACACCTACGTCTTCTAAGATAGCATGACATTGTCTACAATTACCACATCTCCTTCTGTGTTTGTTCTGTTCACAAGTTCCCCTACTGATATTACCCTGCTCCAAATGTCTCTTAATATTACAGCCCATTTTGTAAACAAATGAAGGTGATTCACCTACTATTTTCCTAATTTCATTATCTGCCATAAGAATGTTCTAATTACTGGATAATATCTGCTTTACTTGATTCACATAAGGGGTGTATTCCAGTATACGTGCTCTTTGATAGTTTGTGTCAGCATCGTTAGAACATATAAATATGTCCTTAACTAATTCTTTTCCTAAAATTGGTGGGTATTTTTTACCCCATTCATTTATGATGTACTTCTTTACATCATCCAACATGTACCTCAGATATCCCCTTTTTCTAAATAGGGAACTTATATATTTGATTTCATCTACCATGTCCAAATACAAGGATGTCATTCTGGCTGCCCTTATACGCTACCCTTTAAAGATGTTTCTCATTAGTTTCCTCGGACGGTTACTAGAATACTCAAGATAGCTGTTACAAAGAGTGTTCTTCCTGTATGTATCGGATTTGAATCCATTAGATTCATTTGATATAAATGTATCCAGGTAAGCTATACCCCCTGTGTTGCATGTATAAGTAAATTTTAAGTAGGTACTAATACCATTTAAGTACTCCATAAACTGGTTTATACTTTCCTGGGGGCCATCCCATAGGATAAAAATGTCATCCAAAAACCTGGAATAATGTCAAATGTACTTATGATATTCACTTTTGAAGATGAAGGTGTTTTCCTAATCTAGCATGACCAGGTTGGCAAACATGGGGGCACAAGCAGTCCCCATAGTTACTCATCTGGTCTGCCGGAAGTATTCACCTTCAAAGTACATATAATTGTAATCAAGTACCATTGATATACATTCCAAGATGAGGTTGACAAAATTCCATTCTAAGTTAGTGTATTGTCTTATACTGTTACAAAATCCTTCTAACCCTTGTTGTTTGGGTATACATGAAAATAGGTCAACGGTGTTGATGGTAATAAAATTAATCCCTCTTTCCAAAGGTTAGGGGATAAACTACTGAAAAAGTCCCACGAGTCTTTAATCATATGTGGTATTTTTTCATAAATATGTTTTAACCATTTGTCTATGGCTACACCTATTGGAAAAGTTTTAGAATGGCTGCCAGAAACTATAGGACGAAAGGGGGGTTGGTTATACTTTTATGTGATTGGGTATTCCCACTATAGTTGCTAGTATTGGATGTTCAACCTTTAAATAATTATAAATGTCCATGGCAATTCGATTATCCAATAAAAATTCCTCTAAATACATATCAATTTGCTTATAAGCTATATGTATTTCGTTAATAGAAACTGTTTCATAATTACCAGACATCTGAATTATCTCATACATTTTAGTGGCATATTCCAATGCATCATAGATAACCCCCCCACCCTTATCAAGTTTCATAACTCTGATATTATGGTCGTCCTTAAGCTGTTTTAAGGTACATAATTCTTCACCTGATAAATTGCTCTGACTTTTCTTGTGTCTGATGTTATTCTGTAATCTGTATATTTCCTTAGTAACCATTTTCTCATACAGTGCAACACTTTTTTCTTAAGCATTTTAGTAACTGCAGGCTGAGTTTTGTCCTGAAACATAATGGCTAAATTGATTTTTCTTAGGAATAGTTTAATCTCAGTTAAGCAGTCAACCAAGTGCAAACAAGTTTTGGGTATGTATTTCATACCTCTAGACAACAGTTTAAAGTATTTGATTCCTAAAACTAAATTGGTGTAGTTGTAGATTTTGAAATTATTCAAACTATTAACTAAATCTTCAATTGTTGTTGTCTTTCGGCTTTTCCCAGTTAGGGGTCACCACAGCGGAACTCCGGTCCGCTAATGATTGGCAGTAGATTTTGACGAACGCCAACGTGCCAGCTCGATGTCAACCTTCAAAAAGGCACGCCCATTTACGCATGTATTTCGAACACCCACCCAACCGTGGGCAGGACATGCAGACTCCATACAGAAGGTACTCCCCGCACTCCAGCCGAGAATTGAACGGGAGAACCTCTTGCTGTGAGGCAACAATGCTACTGCTGCACCACCGTGGATGTGCATTAACTAAACCTTCAGTAATTATTATTAAAGATGTAATCTCTCTCACATGTTCAGACTCTACCTTTGTCTCATGTTCTCCCCCCATGATCTACGTAGTACACATGTGTTCCATACAGTCTGTGTTGTTTCCATTTCCAATCTTTTCTCCACTTCGGGTGTTGCTGCTGTTTCCACCCCTTCTGAAAATGTAATCTGTTCCCCTCATGATATGTACCTGAATCAAAATATTCTTGCCCTAAATTATCATTTCTCAATGTCCCTTTTCTACCTGACTTTCCAATGAGACATTACATTCCTTCCAGGGATAGGCTACATCTTTCTTGAAATGTTCAACATCTCTACTAATTTTTTTACACTTCTTTGAATTTATGGTTTGTGCCTTCCTATCCACAATGTTGAACTGTTTAATGTACTGTTTCTCCTATTGTGCAAATAACAAGTCATTAACTATAACATTGTTAAGTTTCTCTACTTCATCCATCAAAACACATCATTTTTTATCATTCTTAATTAAAAACTTCATGTAGTCAAAGTCAAATTGATTGAATAAGTGATTAAATTCATCTTGTACTTGTTCTGTTAAAACAATACCCATAGGCGCCTTAAAAAAACGTAAACCCACTGGTACAACATTTAATAACAAAACATTTGTTTAAATAAGCATTGTTCAGCTTCAGAACTTTTATAATACCCAATTTTTACCGAAGGAATATATTAAGTCTTTCAATGTTCCATAGGGTACTTTGTTAATATTGTCCGTAATAATTTGTGCATGGTTCCCAATGTTAAAATCAAAGTCACTTTGAAAAAAGTTAGCCAAATGCATACTACCCTGCCCCATATTGGTTTTAATATGCTATAAATATACTTTAGTACTATTCTTACGTTTGCAGTGACAAAGTTTATTTACTGAGTTTACTAATGTGCACATTAAACATTATTTTCAAACACCACTTCAAACAAGAGAAAGCACTACACACTGACAGTAAAATCATGGATGTTGTCATTACATTACAGCAGTGATATGACTGCTAATCCCTTCTGTTAAATGGAATGAATACCACACATAGTTTAATCAGTAGTTTAATCAGCATAGCATGGACAGTTGACTGTGAATTAGTCTGGGGTCAATCCTATATTCATTAAAGCAAGTAGATCAATGGCCATATGCACTTCTCAATATATTCAGTACATTTACAGTATGAGATTTCTAATACAAACCCATGCATGATTTAATTAAAGAGCCTAATGTTAAGGACTTCAGACTTTTTCTTTTGGTATGTTTCATATCCTTGGGTATCTGCACATCAGCATGGTTCACAGTATTTTTACTATTGCAATGACTTGTTTGTCACATAACATTTATGCAGATAAACTCATTCATGCAACTCCTTTTTGTACATATTACTGGTTACATATACCACTGCCACATGCACTGTGGAGGTTGCCACATAAGGAAAATACCACAGTTTATAGTGCTGCTGAAAAGGGGTGTTTCTAGTGCTTTGTAATGGCCATGCACATTTTGATATTTTCTGAAGTAAAATATTTCTCTTTTTTTTTTTGCTCTGTTAAACACACATACACATGGGCACATGCAGACTTGTTAGTGAATCAGAACTGTTAACTGTATTCTAGGTGATAATGCACTGAATTTAATCTCAGATATGTGCTGAGTAGTAACTGTAACCTCTGGCGTTCACTGGCTAAGACTCCCAAATTTGCTTGTTGAATATATGAGAAGCACCTGTTAGTACACTGAATACATGTGGTTGGTTTAATCACTATCACTCAGATGGTAGAAGAGAAATTGGAATGGGTGTAAAACTTGCTGAGATAGAGATATGCATCTTGCTATGAATCATAGTATGTTGAGTCCATTTTGGAATAAAAGAAAGCAGTTGTTAGAAGGAACACTTGTATTCTGTGTTTCATAAAACAATAGTCAGTAGCAGGAAAAGAACAAAAAGTAGTCATCAGTATATAAGTTCTACTATTTCATTGTGATAGTTTTATGTACACTACCATAGTCTGTCACAATTTTTTTGCCAACTTAAAAATTTGCTAAGAAATAGATTTTTACACCATTCACTGCCATCACACCTTGTATGTATTGTTTTATAAAATGTTTTGATGAGTTGCTTAGCATTTCATCCAACACAAGAATAAAAGACAGGCATTCTGTACTTTCACTTCATGGCATGCAGAAACACAAAATGTTCGAGACAGAGAGGGTGACATGATTTTCTCTTTAACTAAATCTTCTTAGGTGGGAGCTTGACTAAGCTACTGCAGAAGCAGGAAGCAGTTTGACACCATGTTTAATACCCCGGTAATGGAATCAGCAGGACACCACTGTGCTCATATGATTTTAGTGAACACAAAAGGCATGACATTTTAAGCCATTTCTCAAGCGTTCCACCATTCTCTGGATGTTGTCCAGCTTATCTTGGATTTCTTTTTGTAACATTTCCAGCTGAAAGCAAGAAAGCATTCATTATGCTGGTTCATTCTGAAAGCAAGAAATCATTGTAGCTTTCTTCATACTGTTGTAGAGTCTTAAGTCACATCTGATTCTATTATTTTATCAGCTAAGGATACATGTAAGGACCATAAATGATTTTTCTCCATGGGAGACAGCAGCATTTACTGACTTGCTTGTCAGCAGTCAAGGCAGGGGTTCAGTGACTAATGTGACATGAATCACTTCATCCAAGGTGAATTCAGCACATGCCAAAGTAGGGTAGCTGTAAAACACAGCAGGAATCAATGTAAGAAACAATCAGAACCGTCCATATATTTTGTTCCTATATACTCTTTCTTTCTGTATGTAAAATATGAGCAATATAGTGTACCCCAGAATAAAATAATCTACAACAAAGCACACAAGGCTTGGCTATTTGTACATATTAGGGGGGCAGTGGTTGATATTCATTATGTAATCTATAAAAGCAGCTTTCATTTGGGATAGTTTGGCTTATATATGGGTCATTCCATTCTCCTTGGTATTTAATTATGCTATTCTGGAAACAGCTTGTTGGATATGATACTACAGCATCATAATGCATAAGAAAACAGCATGCAGTTCAAAAGTATGGCTGTTTGCGACTGAAGGGTAGTAAGAATATTTTCTCATTTATCAGTGACTACAGATATATTTCAAGTTTCCCAGCTTAGGAAAAGTTAAATGTGCAAACTATATTTGAATGTTTGGTTGTGGATCCTTGTGAAATGTGTTCAGTTTGACAGTTGTGAGCTCTGAGCACTTCCTTTCATCCAAGTAGACTGTATTCGTTTTATGTATTTGTGCTGGTTTGAATGGATCCATGTTTTTATGATTGACATTACTTGTTTCATATCCAGCATGTCAAGCCCATGTTATCTTAACCATTTTGCAATAGTCAGTATCGACCTGTTATAATAGGAAATTTAGAAAATGTTAGTCACGAGTGCTTAAGTAAAAGAAGAGCAGGCATTTCCAAACTTCTCCTTTTCAGAGCTTATTTAAGAAAGGGTTTCTGAAGTGGTGTCGGAAGTGTCTATTGGTTACTGAAAGTGGAGTGCTTATTCCCCAACATAAATAAATATGTAATGGGTCTCAGTGTACTGACTGGCTTAAAGTATAAAAAGCAACTTCCCTTTTCTATAATATATACAAAGTAACTTAAAGACTCTCCAGGCAAGACCTCTGAAACAGTAGTATAGAACTTCTGACTTTCAGTTATGCTAATACACCATCTTATAAACAGGTATGTCTGATTGACTGCAAGGTACTTCCAGTAAACAAAACTTTGCATATGATCAGTAGACTGCTAGAATTAACAAAAGCAGCCTGTCCCAACTGTTAGCACTATCACGTTTGGTGAGCTGATGTGGTGAGCACTGAGACTGACATCAGTGACTCAGTAACCTAGTGTGTTGACACCATGTGCACTGAAACTGACATTAGTGACTAAATAACCAGGTGCACTGACCCTGACATCAGCAACTCAATAACCAGGTGCACTGACCCTGACATTAGTGACTCAATAATAAGGTGCAATGACCCTGACATTAGTGACTCAATAATGAGGTGCACTGACCCTGACATTAGTGACTCAATAATCAGGTGCACTGACCCTGACAGGGACTCAATAATCAGGTGCACTGACGCTGACATCAGTGACTCAATAAACAGGTGCACTGACCCTGACATTAGTGACACAATAATCAGGTGCACTGACCCCTACATTAGTGACTCAGTAATCAGGTGCACTGACCTTGACATTAATAGCTCAATAATCAGGTGCACTGACCCTGACATTAGTGACTCAATATCAGGTGCACTGACCCTGTCAACAGGAACTCAATAATCAGGTGCACTCACCCTGACATTAGGGACTCAATAATCAGGTGCACTGACCCTGACAGGGACTCAATAATCAGGTGCACTGACCCTGACATCAGTGACTCAATAATCAGGTGCACTGACCCTGACATTAGTGACACAATAATCAGGTGCACTGATCCCTACATTAGTGACTCAGTAATCAGGTGCACTGACCCTGACATTAATGGCTGAATAATCAGGTGCAATGACCCTGACATTAGTGACTCAATAACAAGGTGCACTGACCCTGACATTAGTGACTCAATAACCAGATGCACTGACCCTGACATTAGGGACTCAATAATCAGGTGCACTGACCCTGACATTGGTGACTCAATAACCAGGTGCACGGACCCTGACATTCGGGACTCAGTAATCAGGTGCACTGACCTTGATATCAGTGACTCAATAATCAGGTGCACTGACCCCGACATTAGTGACTCAATAATCAGGTGCACTGACCTTGGCATCAGTGACTCAATAATCAGGTGCACCGACCCTGACATTAGTGACTCAATAATCAGGTGCACTGACTCTGACATTAGGGACTCAATAATAAGGTGCACTGACCCTGACATCAGTGACTCAATAATCAGGTGCACTGACCCTGATATTAGGGACTCAATAATCAGGTGTGCTGAACCTGACATTAGTGACTCAATAATCAGGTGCATTGACCCTGACATCAGTGACTCAATAATCAGGTGCACTGACACTGAGATTAGTGACTCAATAACCAGGTGCACTGGCCCTGACACTAGTGACTCAATAAACCGTGCACTGACCCTGACATCAGTGACTCAATAATCAGGTGCCCTGACCCTGACATTAGTGACTCAATAATCAGGTGCACTGACCCTAGCATTAGGGACTCAATAACCAGGTGCATTGACCCTGACATCAGTGACTCAATAATCAGGTGCACTGACCCTGACATTAGGGACTCAATAACCAGGTGCACTGACCCTGACATTAGTGACTCAATAAACCGTGCACTGACCCTGACATCAGTGACTCAATAATCAGGTGCACTGACCCTGACATTAGTAATTCAATAATCAGGTGCACTGACCCTACATTAGGCACTCAATAATCTGGTGCACTCACACTGACATTAGTGACTCAATAATCAGGTGCACTGACCCTGACATCAGTGACTCAATAACCAAGTGCACTGACCCTAGCATTAGGGACTCAATAACCAGGTGCATTGACCCTGACATTAGTGACTCAATAATCAGGTGCACTGACCCTGACACTAGTGACTCAATAAGCAGGTGCACTGACCCTGACATTAGTGACTCAATAATCAGGTGCACTGACCCTGACATTAAGGACTCAGTAACAAGGTGCACTGACCCTGACATCAGTGACTCAATAATCAGGAGCACTGACCCTGACATTAGGGACTCAATAACCAGGTGCACTGACCCTGACATTAGTGACTCAATAAACCGTGCACTGACCCTGACATCAGTGACTCAATAATCAGGTGCCCTGACCCTGACATTAGTGACTCAATAATCAGGTGCACTGACCCTGACATTAGGGACTCAATAATCAGGTTCACTGACCCTGATATTAGGGACTCAATAATCAGGTGCACTAACCCTGACATTAGGAACTCAATAATCAGGTGCACTGACACTGACATTAGTGACTCATAATCAGGTGCACTAACCCTGACATCAGGGACTCAATAATCAGGTGCACTGACCCTAACATTAGTGACTCAATAATCAGGTGCACTGACCCTGACATTAGGGACTCAATAGCCAGGTGCACTGACCCTGACATTAGGAACTCAATAATCAGGTGCACTGACACTGACATTAGTGACTCATAATCAGGTGCACTGACCCTGACATCAGTGACTCAATAATCAAGTGCACTGACCCTAGCATTAGGGACTCAATAACAAGGTGCATTAACCCTGACATTAGTGACTCAATGATCAGGTGCACTGACCCTGACATTAGGGACTCAATAATCAGGTGCACTGACCCTGACATTAGTGACTCAATAATCAGGTGCACTGACCCTGACATTAGGGACTCAATAACCAGGTGCACTGACCCTGACATTAGAGACTCAATAAACCGTGCACTGACCCTGCATCAGTGACTCAATAATCAGGTGCACTGACCCTGACATTAGTGACTCAATAATCAGGTGCACTGAACCTGAAATCAGTGACTCAGTAATCTGGTGCACTGACCCTGACATCAGTGACTCAATAATCAGGTGCACTGACCCTGACATTAGTGATTCAATAATCAGGTGCACTGACCCTACATTAGGCACTCAATAATCTGGTGCACTGACCCTGACATTAGGAACTCAATAATCAGGTGCACTGACACTGACATTAGTGACTCAATAATCAGGTGCACTGACCCTGACATCAGTGACTCAATAACCAAGTGCACTGACCCTAGCATTAGGGACTCAATAACCAGGTGCATTGACCCTGACATTAGTGACTCAATAATCAGGTGCACTGATCCTGACACTAGTGACTCAATAAGCAGGTGCACTGACCCTGACATTAGTGACTCAATAATCAGGTGCACTGACCCTGACATTAAGGACTCAGTAACAAGGTGCACTGACCCTGACATCAGTGACTCAATAATCAGGTGCACTGACCCTGACATTAGTGACTCAATAATCTCGTGCACTGACCCTGACATTAGGGACTCAATAATCAGTGCACTGACCCTAACATTAGTAACTCAATAATCAGTTGCACTGACCCTGACATCAGTGACTCAATAATCAGGTGCACTGACCCTGACATTAGTGACTCACTAATCAGGTGCACTGACACTGATATTAGTGACTCGATAATCAGGTGTACTGACCCTGACATTAGTGACTCAATAATCAGTTCACTGACCCTGACATTATGGACTCAATAATCTGGTGCACTGACCCAGACATCAGTGACTCAATAATCAGGTACACTGACCCTGACATTAGTGACTCAATAATCAGGTGCACTGACCCTGACATTAGTGACTCAATAATCAGGTGCACTGACCCTGACATTAGGGACTCAATAACCAGGTGCACTGACCCTGATATTAGGGACTAAATAATTTGTGCACTGACACTGACATTAGTGACTCAATAATCAGGTGCACTGACCCTGACATTAGGGACTCAATAACCAGGTGCACTGACCCTGATATTAGGGACTAAATAATTTGTGCACTAACCCTGTCATCAGCCACTCAATAATCAGGTGCACTGACCCTGACATGAGTGATTCAATAACCAGGTGCCCAACCCTGACATCAGTAACTCAGTAATCAGCTTCACTCACCCTGACATTAGTGACTCAATAATCAGGTGCACTGACCCTGACATTAGCCACTCAATAATCAGGTGCACTGACCCTGACATTAGGAACTCAATAATCAGGTGCGCTGACACTGACATTAGTGACTCAGTAATCAGGTGCACTGACCCTGACATCAGTGGCTTAATAATCAAGTGCACTGATGCTGACATTAGGGACTCAATAACCAGGTGCATTGACCATGACATTAGTGACTCAATAATCAGCTGCACTGACCCTGACATTAGTGACTCAATAATCAGGTGCACTGACCCTGACATTAGTGACTCAATAATCAGGTGCACTGACCCTGACATTAGGGACTCAATAACCAATTGCACTGAACCTGATATCAGTGACTCAATAATCAGGTGCACTGACCCTGACATTAGTGACTCAATAATCTCGTGCACGGACCCTGACATTAGGGACTCAATAATCAGTGCACTGACCCTGACATTACGGACTCAATAACCAGGTGCACTGACCCTGACATTAGTGACTCAATAATCATTGCACTGACCCTGACATTAGGAACTCAATAATCAGGTGCACTGACCCTGACATTAGTGACTCAATAATCAGGTGCACTGACCCTGACATTAGTGACTCAATAATCAGGTGCATTGAACCTGACATTAGGCACTCAATAACAAGGTACACTGACCCTTAAGTTAGTGATTCAATAATCAGGTGCACTGACCCTGACATTAGTGACTCAATAAGCAGGTGCACTGACCCTGACATTAGTGACTCAATAACCAAGTGCATTGACCCTGACATTAGTGACTCAATAATCTGGTGCAATGACTCTGACATTGGTGACTCAATAATCAGGTGCACTGACCCTGACATTAGTGACTGAATAATCAGTGCACTAAGCCTGACACTAGGGACTCATTAATCTGGTGCACTGACCCTGACATCATTGACTCAATAATCAGGTACACTGACCCTGACATTAGTGACTCAATAGTCAGGTGCATTGACCCTGACATTAGTGACTCAATAACCTGGTGCACTGACCCTGAGATCAGTGACTCAATAATCAGGTGCATTGACCCTGACATCAGTGACTCAATAATCAGGTGCACTGACCCTGACATTAGTGACTCAATAATCTGGTGTACTGATCCTGACATTAGTGACTCGATAATCAGTACATTGACCCTGACATTAGGGACTCAGTAATCAGGTGCACTGACCCTGACATTAGTATCTCAATAATCAGGTGCACTGACCCTGACACCAGTGACTCAATAATCAGATGCACTGACCCTGACATTAGGGACTCAATAACCAGGTGCACTGACCCTGACATTTGTGACTCAATAATCAGGTGCACTGACCCTAATAATCAGGTGCACTGACCCTGACATTAGTGACTCCATAATCATGTGCACTGACCCTGACATTAGGCACTCAATAATCAGGTGCATTGACCCTGACATTAGTGACTCAATAATCAGGTGCACTGACCCTGATATTAGTGACTCAATAAGCAGGTGCACTGACCCTGACATTAGTGACTCAATAATCAGGTGGACTTACCCTGACATTAGGGACTCAATAACAAGGTGCACTGACCCTGACATCAGTGACTCAATAGTCAGGTGCACTGACCCTGACATTAGTGACTCAATAATCTCGTGCACTGACCCTGACATTAGGGACTCAATAACAAGGTGCACTGACCCTGACATCAGTGACTCAATAATCAGGTGCACTGACCCTGACATTAGTGACTCCATAATCATGTACACTGATCCTGACATTAGTGACTCCATAATCAGGTGCACTGATCCTGACATCAGTGACTCAATAATCAGTGCACTGACCCTGACATTAGCGACTCAATAATCAGGTGCACTGACCCTGACATTAGGGACTCAATAATCAGTGCACTGACCCTGACATTAGTGACTCAATAATCAGGTGCACTGACCCTGACATCAGTGACTCAATAATCAGGTGCACTGGCGCTGACATTAGGCACTCAATAACCTGGTGCACTAACCCTGACATTACTGCCTCAATAATCAGGTGGACTGACCCTGATGTTAGTGACTCAATAATCAGGTCCACTGACCCTGACATTAGGGACTCAATAACCAGTGCACTGACCCTGACATTAGGGACTCAATAACCAGTGCACTGACCCTGACATTAATGACTCAATAATCAGGTGCACTAACCCTGACATTAGTGAATCAATAACCAGGTGCACTGACCCTGACATTAGTGACTCAATAATCAGGTGCACTGACTCTGACGTTAGGGACTCAATAATCAGGTGCACTGACCCTTACATTAGTGACTCAATAATCAGGTGCACTGATCCTGACATTAGGCACTCAATAACCAGGTGCACTGACCCTGACATTATTGACTCGATAATCAAGTGCATTGACCCTGACATTAGTGACTCAATAACCAGGTGCACTGACCCTGACATTAGTGACTTAATAATCAGGTGCACTGACCCAGACATTAGTGACTCACTAATCAGGTGCACTGACCCTGATATTAGTGACTCAATAATCAGGTGCACTGACCCTGACATTAGTGACTCAATAATCAGTTGCACTGAACCTGACATTAGTGACTCAATAATCAGGTGCACTGACCCTGACATTAGCCACTCAATAATCAGGTGCACTGACCCTGACATTAGGAACTCAATAATCAGGTGCACTGACACTGACATTAGTGACTCAGTAATCAGGTGCACTGATCCTGACAGTGGCTTAATAATCAAGTGCACTGACCCTGACATTAGGGACTCAATAACCAGGTGCATTGAGCCTGACATTAGTGACTCAATAATCAGCTGTACTGACCCTGACATTAGTGACTCAATAATCAGGTGCACTGACCCTGACATTAGTGACTGAATAATCAGGTGCACTGACCCTGACATTAAGGACTCAATAACTAGGTGCACTGACCCTGACATCAGTGACTCAACAATCAGGTGCACTGACCCTGACATTAGTGACTCAATAATCTTGTGCACTGACCCTGACATTAGGAACTCAATAATCAGTGCACTGACCCTGACATTAGTGACTCAATAATCAGGTGCACTGACCCTGACATTAGGAACTCAATAATCAGTGCACTGACCCTGACATTAGTGACTCAATAATCAGGTGCACTGGCCCTGATATTAGGCACTCAATAACCAGGTGCACTGACCCTGACATTAGTGACTCAATAATCAGTGCACTGACCCTGATGTTAGTGACTCAATAATAAGGTGCACTGACCCTGACATTAGGTATTCAATAATCAGGTGCACTAACCCTGACATTAGGGACTCAATAACCAGGTGCACTGACCCTGACATTAGTGACTTAATAATCAGTGCACTGACCCTGACATTAGGAACTCAATAATCAGCGCACTGACCCTGACGTCAGTGACTCAATAATCAGGTGCACTGACCCTGACATTAGTGACTTGATAATCAGGTGCATTGACCCTGACATTAGGCACTCAATAACCAGGTGCACTGACCCTGACGTGAGTGACTCAATAATCAGGTGCACTGTCCCTGACATTAGTGACTCAATAATCAGGTGCACTAACCCTGACATTAGGGACTCATTAATCTGGTGCACTGACCCTGACATCAGTGACTCAATAATCAGGTACACTGACCCTGACGTTAGTGACTCAATAGTCAGGTGCATTGACCCTGACATTAGTGACTCAATAACCAGGTGCACTGACTCTGAGATCTGTGCCTCAGTAATCAAGTGCATTGACCCTGACATCAGTGACTCAATAATCAGGTGCACTGACCCTGACATTAGTGACTCAATAATCTGGTGCACTGATCCTGACATTAGTGACTTGATAATCAATGCATTGACCCTGACATTAGGGACTCAATAATCAGGTGCACTGACCCTGGCATCAGTGACTCAATAATCAGGTGCACTGACGCTGACATTAGGGACTCAATAACCAGGTGCACTGACCCTGACATTATTGACTCAATAATCAAGTGCACTGACCCTGACATTAGTTACTCCATAATCATGTACACTGATCCTGACATTAGTGACTCCATAATCAGGTGCAACGACCCTGACATTAGTGACTCAATAATCAGGTACACTGACCCTGACATTAGTGACTCAATAACCAGGTGCACTGATCCTGACATTAGTGACTCAATAATCAGGTGCATTGACCCTGACATTAGTGACTCGTTAACTATGTGGAGTGGTACTGACATTGGTGAATCAGTAAATACATACTTTGAAGTGAGTGAATCAATAACCACTTGTGCTGTCACTGAGTGCTGATTCAATAACTAAGTAACTAAGTATGTTGACCCTGATATCGCTGACTCAGTAAATACTTGCAGTGATATTGACATAGGTGACTCATTAAACAGGTGCATTCACACTGATATTGATAAGGCAGATGATCAAATAGCACCACAGATACGTATAAATCCACTCAATTTTGAGTGGATTTATACGTATCCGTGGTGCTGTTTGATCACCTGCCTCATTTTGTGTACTTTTGGGTTTGTGAATTTGTCTTCTACACTGATATCGATAACTCGATAACCAGATGTACTGAAACTGACATTGGTGAATTAATAGCCAGGTGCACTGACATGGATGTCAGTGACTCAATAACCAGGAGCAGTGTCATGGACTTTGTCGACTCAATAACTATGAGCACTGATGTAGATATCAGTGAATCTGTGAATACTGTCATCTGTATAGCACTAAACAATGCCACAATAATTTTTGTTACCAGGTAAATCAAAAGGCGAAGATAATTTAAGTATGGAATTTACTATAAATTAACATTTACAGAGTTGTAAAAAAATATTTTCTGCACTTCTTTATACAGTAGGGCTATATGGATAAAGTGGGTTTATATCATAACCTCGAAGTCTGCTAACTCCGAAGCACAAAACTCTGAACTTCAAACCTCGAAGTTCAAAAACGTTGAACCATAGAACAGAGATCGCCATAGAGTGCGGGAATTGAAGATTTCCCCTTTACTGCACTGTAGTGCGATCTTGGAGTTGGTATATTTAAGTAACTGGGGGTCTGGGGGTGCAGGGGGGGCTATTCCTCTGCATAGAGTGTATTTTTTTGTTTTGGGTAATTAGGGTTTTTTTTTGTGGATTCGATGATGTCAGCTTTCGAGGTTTGAAGTTTGCGGTTTTGTGCTTTGGTGTTATCAGCTTTCGATTATCTGTTATAGACCCGGATAAAGCTTATTAACAAGGCAAATGATTCCCCTATAAGATTGTTATTAATGAGCTATACACCAGTACATAAATGTTGGTTTTGTGGTTCAGAAAAAGAAAATTCAGTTCACTCTTTCTGGAAAAGTGCAACATTAAAACAGTCATAGTTAAAGCCAGTGAATGTTTTTAAATGACATTAAAAATTGAACTGTCTCTGGATCTTATACATTTATTACTGGACATTTTTAAAAAAACTGACCTAACACTAAACAAGGTAATATCACATTATCCACAATGGAATTGCTTTAGAAGTCTGATGGAATATCTACTCTATATATTTATATTGTAAATATATCATAGTTCAGGAAAGTTTTTCCCTAATGGCATGGGTTCTATAATCATTCATCTTTCTGCCTTTTGTATCTGTATCATGTTAAGTTCTTTACTCTTTTTTGCTCTTTCTTATTATTGATACTATTTTGGTGTATGTTGTTTATGTTGCATATAATGCTACTTATTGACATATGTATATTACATTTTGTAATAAAAGATGCAAAGTCATGACAATACTGAGCAGGTTATAACTTTAAATTACCCCAATACATCAGCTACAGACAGTTTTAATCAATCATATAACATCCTGGAGCTGACTCTTAAATTATGTCCCTTCAGATGTAAACAGATCGGGTGAGTCAAAAACAAAGCCAGTTGTTGTACTCAAGATAAACAAGCAGCACAATAAAAAGAAATGTCTCTACTTCATTTTTACAATATCCTCATCCTAAAAAGAAACCAACCTTTCAAGTAAGACAGAAAAGAACTAACAAAACCTATCTACAAAACAAAGTCCTACTAGGAGCTTACATTAAGTACTAAAACTGTAGGAAATGTAAACTATTTTACTGTTCTGTAAGGAGACATCAACAAAGTATATAAAACATACTATTATCAGCAAAGAACTGTGTCAAAAGAAAAGTCTAACCACCAGGACAAATAAGCCAGACATCAATAAGACCTATGAAGACTATGGCTATCATTGTATATACTTAAGTACCTACAATACAAGCTCAAAGTAGTCATCCTCACAAACTACAGCCACAAAAATAAAACAAATAAAAATAATGAAACATCCATAACCGCATAATAAATAAAATGAAACTATAGTAACTAATAATAACAACACTTATCAACACAAGACATCCACTAAGACCAACAAACACAAACATCATCAGAAAACAATAGCTTAAAAAACGCAAAATGCCCCCACAAAAAAAAAAAAAAAAAAAAAAAGAAAATCAACTATTGGAAAAATATAGCGGGGAATTTAATAAAGTCTACATGGACTTTTTTGCATTTAGGCATATTGGCACACTGCTTACATGAAAGTAAGCAGGTGTGCAATCCAGTAAATACAGCTGGGTGGTGCAACCTACATGGAAGTATCCATGGCATGCACATCATCTGATAAGCAGGTGAACTGCATGCAAATGAGGGAGGTAGAGCGATCCAGGAAGCAGATAGGCAGTCCTGGACACCTCATGCTGGTGTCTGTAGTGTACATGGAAATATTCTGTGTACAGGATGTAAAACAAACAACAGGGGCCGTAAAAAGGCAGGTAGATCAGCAGAAATAGCATAGTAGAGACAGATATGTGCAAAACTATCCACTGTGTGTCCAAAACCATACGGAAAATAATTTAAAATAATTTTATTTTTTTTAATAATCTGGGTATGCTTGCGAGGTGCGCTGCAGTGCGCAAACATGCCATTGTGAAAAAAAAATTTAAAAAGTGTAAAAACGTAATTTAGTAGTATGTGACAGTAATGTATTATAGGACCATGTGTGGAGTATCTGCAATGGTGGAATGGTTCTGTTGCTAAGGAAGCAGTGCCTTGGTACTGTGTTGTTTCCAGCTGTGTGCACATATCCCTATGCAAATGAGCTGGGGTTACTAAATAGCACAAATGGGTATCCGTGTCCACAGATCCCATCTGTGTAAGCACAGAGCCATGTTGATGGTCGCAGAAGAGGAAGCTGACAGTAAAGGGGGTGTGTGTGTCTGAGGACTTGTAAACTCATTGGAGCTCAGCAGCACCTGTTTGTATGGTGTGGAGCTCTGCTGAGCAGGGTGTGTGTGTACAGTATCTACTAAGCTTTGTTTACCTTTGGGGTGCATGTGTCATCATGTTTGAGCATGTTTGCACCATGCGCTGCTGTGTTGAGCATGACCTTTCACGGAGGGGTGTGCACTGAGTGCTGAGCATGGTTTTCCTTCATGATGCACCACAGTGCTGAGCGAGGAAGGCTGCTCAAAAGAAAATTGGCCGAGAAAGCAATGATATCTTAATTACTGATGACCTCTGTTTCACTTAAACTAGGGCATTAACAGTCCTTAATGATGTACTTGGCAGGTGGAATACATCACAGGTAGCCAATCACACATGCTGCATCTACAACAAAGCACTATAAAGGTTGCATATACCCTACAATCTGATTTCACCCCTATACTCTGCACCAGTGGAGTACAGACTTGGGAGTTTTAACTGAAGGAGTGCTAGGGGCTGCTGCAGGACTGCTACATATGTAAGCACTAGATGCTGAGGTCAGTGCTGCTGCTGCTGTTGACTATAGGCCTAGGCAGAGAAGAAGAAGAGTGTTCAGGCCCAGGGTAAACTTCCAGGAGCTACATGAGCTGGAGATTGTAAAGTGCTACAAGGTGGACAGTGACATACTACAAAAACTCACTGAGCCCTGCCGACCCCAACTCAGACCCAGAGCCAACAGAGGGGAATCTATCCCAGTGGAAACAAAGGTATGTGTAGCTCTTAGGATACTAGCTACAGGTACTTTACAAAGACAAACTGAGTAGGTGATGGGAGTCTCACAGGCATTAGCATCCAGGGTACTCCACCACTTCCTGCATGCCATTCTATCACATGCCAGTGAGCACATATATTTTCCCCTCACCCCAAGGCAAGGGCCAGGAGTATGCAATACTTCTACCATGTATCACACTATCCTGGAGTACTGAGTGCCATAGATTGCACTCATGTACACATCAAAGCACTACTCGGTGAGGAGGGTAGACACTATGTCAACCACAAGGGGTATCCCTCTATCAACTGCCAGGTCATGTGCAATGCCCAGGACATTATCATGAATGTGTGTGCTGGCAGCCCAGGCAGTTATCATGACTCCCATATCTAACATGCATCACAGCTCTACCAGATGTTTCCCAGGGGGGGACATTCTACACAGCCATTTACTGGGGAATGTTGGCTATGTACTGGAACCGTGGAGGATGACATCCATCAGAAATGCACACAAACCCACCGAAGAACTCCATAATAAGGCACATACACAAACTAAGAACATCATAAAGTATCTGTTTGGGGTGCTGAAGTCATGGTTCCAGTGCCTTGATATGTCTGGTGGAGCCCTGCAGTACTCTCCAGCCACATGTGCACACATATTCATAGTATGTGCTGTGCTATACAATATGATCCTGCGGAAACAGCTGCAGCAGGATCACCAAAGGGAAGGGATGCACAGCCCCCTACCAGTGTGTAAGTCACCACACCCACACCCACAGGGGGACTCCAAGGAAGAAACCCATGAGGTTGTCCCTGTAGGCAGACATAGGCATGCCCAGTATGCCCTGGCTTTGGCCAAGAGACAATACATAGCACATGCACTGACAACCTAGGGCCCTAGGGACTGACACCTTACTCTGAATCACATACATATTAGTAAAAATTATCCTAACTAGCCCACATAACCTGTACCTAACCATGTATTGGCTGTGTACTGCATGCATCAGACAGAGTCAGCCCCGAACTATAGGTCTGTCAACTACTGCATTTGCAAGGTAAATCACACACCTATTCACCACTTGTAAGGGATACTAGCATATGGCAGCATATGTATGGACATGCCACATGTATGCAAGGGACTATAGTGGGCTACTGGGATACTTCGGAAGGTCTAACAGCCACTTGGGACAACAGGTACTCTGTCCAATAGTATGTGCTCCATATGCACTAGGCCACATGGTTGAAAAATCTACTACATTATTCAAGGGAAATGGCAAACAGTGGGGTCACATGACAGTTGCACAACTGTCTATGCCAGCAGAGCATGGGCCGGTTGTCCCCTACCACCAGCATATCAGTGTACGCATACAACTGCTGTAACAATAAATTTGCAATGATATATTAGCAGACCAGCCAATTCTAGGGCTGTGACATAGAACCTGACCACACTTTCTATGTCTCATGTAACACAGGGATGACAATGTACATCTTTATGCTGTTGATTGTGTGATGATTGATGCATCCCCTTCTGGCAGCCTGTGTGGTTCAGTATGCTAGGGACATTAGCATAGGTGATGGTGTTGATGGTTTGAATCTGGCAGTATCCAAATCTTTTGCATGTGAGGTAGTCGTATGGTGGTGTTCCTACAGACTGCCATACCCCTCTATCTGTTACTGCATGAAAGCTGAAAAAAGCCAGAGAGAATGGGGGGACAAAGGGCCAAAACTAGAGACAGATATTCAGATGCTCTGATTCACCTAGAAGGTGGCTAGTATGAACGTGGGTTGCATTAGTACAATATAACTGAAAGATATATAGTCCAACACTCAAATGTTTGCCTGTAGTTCGTACTATTTACTGATTGCCTTATACAACATTTTACTGGAACACCACAAATATATGAGGAACAGGTCAGACATATGGTGTGAAATGCTGGACATTATGAAAAACATGTACAGTGAGAGGCATATCACTCAACTGTACAGATATTCTCAGAATGTCCAGATTTATGCCGCAAATATGTGGTCCATTTTTTTCCTGAAATTGTCATTTTCTGGCAAATTAGTGGCAAATCATTAAAGACTGAGGTTAGAAACTAATGACAGCCACCTGAGTTTCAGACTTCATACCCTTCAGAAAATTCATGCTAAAGCAAACCATGTTATACTATCACCTTTTTAAGTTTATAAGTGCAGTATTAAAAAATTGTCCTTTTAGTCTTTTCCCACTTTTATTAATGGCTTTGTCTGGATTTCTTGCTGTAAGAAGTTGAGAGGTATGGTGAGAGGTATGCAGACTGTCTCCCTGTATGAGGTGTTATATCAAGTACCACGGTCACATATTAACTACAGCACACAGCTGAGGAATGTCGTGGACAATGTCAGGGAAGTTTTGTACTGCAGGAATAGGTGCAGCTGCCAATGTCTGTAGCACAAAAAACCTGGCCTGGAGTGCAGGTAGCTCTGGCCTGGAGTCACTTTGTAAGTACTGACAGTCCCACTGGGCATGCTCCTACACTTATCTAACTTGAGTGCAGTTCTGTTGCCTTTTACTCACAAAGACCTGCTATGTGGGAATACATCTGTACATACAGACAGCTACCTCTACATATCTATCTGATCCTATCACTCTCCCCATGCATAGTGTATCCATCAGTATGTACCCCAAATGCATATAATACCAATATATATATATATATATATATATATATATATATATATATATATATATATATATATATATATATATATATATATTTATATATATATATATATATATATATATATATATATATATATATATATATATATATATATATATATATATAGATAGATATATATATAGATATATTTAAATGTGGGGATGTATGGATTTCCCCACATACTCTCAGACTGCTGAGGTTATCTGCACTCACACATCAAAACAGTTGTTCAAAGGAACCAAACCAAGGCTGCAACAGTACATAATCCACTCACCCACAGACTTCTGTGCCTGCGGAATTTCACCTTGTAGACAGACACAGGTGAGCAGGTGTTGTACTGTACAATGGTTCAGCGCATGGCTTGGACAGACCATATTGTTCCTGGCCACATGTTTGCCTATCTGACTGCAACCAGCCACATATGGCCATACTGCCAACTGTACATACATAGTAGCGATAGTGACAGGTACCCCACTCCTAGGACACTAGATACAATAGTAGTACCAAGCAATATCACTCTGCAGGCCATACATGCTGTCTAATACAAGGCTACTTTGCATACTCTACAAGTACTATGCCTGCAATTTCATATACAGCAGATATAACCTGTGACACATGCGATAAGTACTGTGAGATAGGGTCTATATTATAACATTGAAGTTGTAAAACTTTGAATGTTATAATATCGAACCCACTACATCGCAGGATGAAAAAAGCGAAGCCCCAGAACATTGAATTCTTACCTAGGGCAAGATTGCAGTGAGCCGTTCTGCCACTTCGCTATTTCCTCCACTGTGGTGCGATAGTTACAGACCTTACGGTTAGGGTGTGGGTTACGGTAAGTGGATAGGTAGGAATGTATGTATGGTGTAGTGTAGGGTTGGGTTTTCTTAACTGCAAGTGTGTGTATTAATTAGTTTGTGTATAGCTTCGTAGGGTATGTGTATGATGGTTATGGACCTTAGGATTAGGGTGCAGGTTAAGGTAAGCGAATAGTTAGGAATGCATGTATGGTTTAGTGTAGGGTTGGGTTTTGTTAACTGTATGTGTGTGTATTAATTAGTTTGTTTGTGTATAGTTTCGTAGGGTAAGTGTGCGATAGTTACGTACCTTAGGGTTAGGGTGTGGGTTAAGGTAAGTGGATAGATAGGAATGTATGTGCAGATTAGTATAGGGTCAGAAGTAGGGTTTTGTTAAGTGTATGTGTGTGGTTTATTTATTTTGGTGTGCTTGTGTTGTGTGTATGTTTCTCGGAACAGCAAATTTTTTTCCTGGGGAAAAAAATTGCTATTCTGTGCGTTCGATGATTTCATATTTCGAAATTCCAAGTTCGAGCTTATGGTGTTCGATATTTTGGAATTTCGACTAAATGATATAGAACCATGGGATATAGTGTGCAATTGCAGATAGGCAGGGGCTCTAATTTCACATCAGCCAAGTGTGTGTGTGTGTGTGTGTGTGTGTGTGTGTGTGTGTGTGTGTGTGTGTGTGTGTGTGTGTGTGTGTGTAAATACATCCCATTGCAGCACTACAAACAAGCCCATATGGGCTATCTCTGTGCAATGGTTATGCATTTCCTTGCCCTGTGATTAGCTGCTGACCTCTAAATTGCCCTCCTTTACAAGGCCTGCTGATGTCATCTACCTCAAGAGCACTGGCCAACAATCTTATACCAGATAAACTCTGTGGCACATGCAATAAGTACTGTGAGCTATAGTGTGTAATTCTAGATAGGTAGGAGTTCTAATCTCCTATTAGCCAATTCTGAGAGTGTGTGTGTAAATATATTCCATGCAGCACTATGGACAAGCCTGTATGGGCTATCTCTGTACAATGGTTATGCATTTTATGGCCCTGTGACTAGCTGCTGGCCTCTATATTGTCCTCCTCTACAAGGGCTGCTGATGCCATCCACCTTAAAAGCACTGGCTGACAGTCTTATGTCAGATAAACTGTGTGGCACATGCCTTAAGTACTGCAAGCTCTAGTGTGTAATTGTAGATATGTAGGGGTTCTAATCACACATCAGCCAACTCTGAGTGTGTGTAAATATATCCCTGTGCAGCAGTACAAACATGGACTTATGGGCTATCCCTGTGCAATGGTTATGCACTTTTTAGTCCTGTGACTAGCTGCTGGCCCTAAAGTGCCCTCCTATACATAATCATAACCAATGTCCACCACCTGTCTGACTCAGACACAGGATATTTGTAAACTTGTCAACTCCATCACCATACCTTCTAGATTTGTAAGTTCAGATAACCCAAGTGACATGTAGCCAGGGTTGTAGACCTTATCACAAAGTATGAATGCATGAATTCACTGACTGCCCCCATTGTCCCTGATAGTCTGTTCTTCACATATGCATCTAGGGCGCCATGCATGTAGGGGTTCTAATCACACATCAGCCAACTCTGAGTGTGTGTAACTATATCCCTGTGCAGCAGTACAAACATGGACTTATGGGCTATCCCTGTGCAATGGTTATGCACCTTTTGGACCTGTGACTAGCTGCTGGCCCTAAAGTGCCCTCCTATACATAATCATAACCAATGTCCACCACCTGTCTGACTCAGACCCAGGATATTTGTAAACTTGTCAACTCCATCACCATACCTTCTAGATTTGTAAGTTCAGATAACCCAAGTGACATGTAGCCAGGATTGCAGACCTTATCACAAAGTATGAATGCATGAATATGCTGACTGCCCCCATTGTCCCTGATAGTCTGTTCTTCACATATGCATCTAGGGCGCCATGCACTTATACTGCCGTAGCTTGCTGATGTCATATTTCTGCTGTGCTGCCATGCCATCCTGTGCCACTGTATTACCATAATGTGTCCATAGTGTATCCCCTCAGACTCCTGGAACAGAAACATGCACAGGTCTATGACACAACTGTCATTCTGTAACACTACCACCAGTCCAACATCATGTAACAAGGATACACAAAGTGTGATGTAGTAATGACACATGCCAGCATGCAGTACCTGTTGTGGCCCACAACAAGTGGCATGGAAAAACAATACTGCCTTACACACGTACATGTCAAGTGACATACACACCCTGTGCATCAGACACATAGTAGCATTGCCCTGCATCAATGGCATGGATGGCAGCGATGTGCAGTTATCATCACATGCACAGGATGTGGTGTGGGGGTGCCGGAGGCCTAGGCTATGTCAAACAGTTGATAGCATGTGTATGAGTCAAGAGGGGTGCAGGTTATATGGGCTATGGAGACGTGCTGTGTGTGTCTGTAGGTGACCTGCATGTGACAGCGGTGTTTGAGTCTGTGCATGTACACAGTAAAAGCCCAGTGCTAGCACTAAACATATGTATGTTGGACAGCTGTGGACTGTATATGGTAGAGTGAGCAGTTCACCATCTTTGGTCATGACTGCAGTGACAATGAGGTCAGAAGAGGGTTGTCAACCTCTGGGACATATTCAGCCCCCAACAACCCTACTTGTGTCTCACTATGGCCACCATCATCATCAGAGTCCGAGGAGACATTGACATCAAGTTGTGAGGGGGACAGACTCCACCCCCCCCGGTCACCTCTGATAACCAAGACAAAAGCAGTGCACTATTGCTTGCACTTTTATGTCTTTGGCAGCCCACACAGACTTATACAAATGAGGATCCACAGCTGCATTATCAGTCATACATCTTCTCATCTCTGCTCCCATGGATGACAGACAAATTCACACCAACATACACAGACAAGTCAAGCCCTTTATAACATGCATGTCAGCCACATTGAGGTAAAGTTGCCAGTACAAGCTGCCTGTAAGGTATGAAATCACCTTGGAAATACACATCCCTCCCACCCCCTGCAAAGGTAACCACCATGAAAAACTTCTCCAAAGCCAACTTTTGGCTCCTAAAAACAGAGGTGGCTAACTTCATGGCACCCATGCAAATGGAGAACAGTTGCATTACCACTGAATCATCCACCAATGCACTGTACGAACATGTACACAAATGCATGGATCTTGCCATACCCAATAGAACTAAGGCACTCTCCTCCAAAAAAAAGAAAGCCAATCTGGTGGTCCCCTGCCATAAACAAACTCTACAACAGAAGGAGGAAACTGATGCAGAATAAGGTGAAGTCCCAAGACTGGAAAAACTCCCTTATCAGCCTCAACAAAAAGTTGAGATCCCTCATTAAATCCTCTAAAGTTAGCTATGAAAACAGGATTGCAGCAGATAGTAAAGACAACCACAAGGCCTTTTATAGTTATGTAAAGAATCTCCACAGCAATACCCAGATTTGCTCTGAGCTACTGCACAATGGTACCTCCTATACCGAGCCAACAGATATTGCCAATAAACTAGCTGACAGATTCAGTGCCAACTTTACCCCCTCCCTCCAAAGGACCAGTCACAATACCAGTAGATTGTCAGGCACCCAGTATTACTGCTGGACAGGTTAAAACAGCACTCTCCTAGGCCAAGAATACAGCTTCTGTGGGACCTGACAATATCCCTGGCTGTGTTCTACATGAACTACAGAGTGAACTGGCACCTCACCTGTGTGCCCTGTTCAACCACAGCCTCACCTCAGGCTTTGTCCCTACCAAATGGTGCAGTGCTACAGTCATCCCACTCCACAAAGGAGGAGTGATTACAGACCCTGGGAACTATCGCCCAATTAGCCTGATGTGTCTGATATTCAAAGCTATGGAATGCATCATCATGGACCTAATAAACATGGGTATAGGGAATCTCCAAATTCTGGAGCCCACACAGTTTGGTTTTGTGAAGGGTAGAGCATGCCTGCTCAACCTGGTTGACTTCTTTGAGTCAGTCACCAGAGCTCTGGATGAAGGCAAGGTGGTTCATACAGCCTACCTTGATCTGGCCAAGGCATTTGATACCATTACACATTCAGGAATCATAGAAAAACTCACTAAACTAGGCATCAACCTGTATATCACTAGGTGGGTTGCAAATTGGCTCAAAGATAGAACCCAAAGTGTGAAAGTAGCTGACTCTAAGTCAGACTGCTGACCAGTCACAAGTGGAGTCCCACAGGGTTCGGTCCTGGGTACTCTCCTGTTTGGTATCTACTTCTCTGAAGTCCAGGCCAACATGAAGGGACTCTGGCTGACAAAATTCACAGATGATTGCAAGTTGGGAGCTATTATTAACTCCCCAAGTGATGGTGACATCCTACAGAAAGGCCTCATTGAGACCAACGTCTGGTGTCAGAACCATAGCCTTAAGATCAATGCCAAAAAAATGTGTCATCATCCCCTTTGGGAAAAACCCAGTTCCCATGAATTACTACATCAATGGTAGTCCACTGAACACAGAAGGCGTTATAGGAGATGTGGGAACACAGGTTGACAGCAACCTCTCTTTTGACCACCACATTGCCACTGTGGTCAGAATGTCCTTCTATGTGGCACATGTCATTACTAAGGGTTTTGCATCCAGCAAGAAAGAGGTCATTGTCTCCCTCTACTCTTCCCTTATTACCTCATTAGGCCAATCATCAAGTACAATGCCCCATTTGGCATGTACCTCACTAGACACCTGCAAAAACTGGGGAGGCCTCAAAAGTACCTCACAAAGAGGATCCTAGGCCTTAAACACTTGTCCTAGATGGACAGACTCAAAAAACTAACTCCAACTATTCTCTGGCTCATATCACCTACTTAGAGGCAATCTCTGCTTGACTTACAAGGCCATGTCTGACCCAGCTCTGTTAGAAATGCTACATCTAAAGAAATACCAATCCCTCTGCACCACACACTCCAAAGACCTCTACCTCATTATCACAATCAACAGAACATGCTGGAGGGACAGGTTCATAACCTAGAGACTGCCTATGCTATGGAATAGACTTCCCATATATGTCAAATAGATCACCTCACTGGCCCACTTCAAGAGAAATCTTGATGAGTGGATGGTAAATAGAAAATTCACCCTGGGAATCATGCCAGTGACTCTACTCAACAGATGCACTGGGAACTAAGGTCAGGTAGCACGATGCCAGGGTAATCCTATGGGCTAGGCCTGTAAAGGCTCCAAGGCCATTAGCCTAGTACACACCTATGAACCTAAATATGACACTATACATGATATACCTACACATAAAACCCAGTACACCTATCTTGCGAATGATATTCTAGTACTGCTGTCACTGCCTCAGGTATGTATGTATTCCAGGCTGTGTAGCCACTCATAACTATAAGTGCAGATGTGTCAATGGCCATTCAAATACACACCTGTGACTAACCGTCTATGAACAGTATTTATCTGTTCCAAAATGGAACATACAAATATTCTACTCTGGCTAAACACAACATTTGTATATAGGTAATATTGCAGCCCTTAACTTCCATAGGGTATATATGATCCGTAAAAAACTGTATCACACTTATCAGGTACAGGACTATGGACTTGGGCCACTCCTGACTGATTTATGAAAAAGTGAGGGAGAGGTATTTTCAGCACCACCAAATGTTGCAGCACTACAAGGTAATATGTGCATATATCAACATGTACAGCAGCTACTGTGATACTGGTTGTATTGCTGATATTCTGAGTATGTGTGCACAACTGTGCATAAACCCTAACCCCCCCAATGCAGATAGACCTAACACCAATGTACAGGTATGTACAGCCTGCCACAATGACTGATACAGTATTACACTGGTGCACACAGTATGCTGACCTGGATGCTCCTCTGCTGTGGACACTGTGGCACCCGCCTCCACAATATATGTTGTGATGGATGCCTGTGAGCTATTGTGTGTTCCTAGGTTCACCAGGAATTCCTCTTTGGCTGTGAGTGGATGTTCTCTCACAGACCCTCCACTGGTAGTGACACGATCCCTGGCAACATCAGCTTCCCTTAGTCATGCAGCATTCAGCATGTCTGCGTCCCAGTGTCAGACCTGCTCACAGGGCCTGTCCTGTCGGCCAATCTGATTTGCATCCCACACAAGGTCTGCCCACAATGCTGCCTGCTGGTCCCTATTCTGCCTTCCCTTGGACAACAAGATGTGATGGTGTTATCTCAGTCCATCCACTATCATGTCATTCTCCACCTTTGAGAAGGTGGCATGTCTTCAGTGGTACTGACCAGATATATGGACATCCACTATGTACAGATCCAGTACACCCATAATAGCCTGCACTATCCACTGCTCCCTCACATGTCATATCCCACAGTCTGGCAACACTCTACATGGTGGATACCACCAACATAGTAGCAATACTGGGGTATGTCCCTGTGTGCCATGACAGATTCTGCGTATGTTCCAACATCTAGCACTGCAGTCTACTGTGGTGTGTCCTCTATGGGCAAACTCCCACTAATATGTAATATGGCCACTGCCAGACAATTAAAAATATGGTATTACAACTGTATGGTACAGTCCAGCAACACCAGTGTGCTACAGTGACAGAAAACAATGCAAACCTGCTGTAGTATATGTTCCCTGTAGGCATAATACCTCTCAACTATACATATGTTTGCAGGTTATATGGACAAATCTATTATTTATTTATTTAATATTTGTTAACTGGGAAAGTCAAACTTGGAATAAAGTCAATTTTCAGCAGTGACCCAGGGAGAAATACTCCAGATGCATGTCTTTGTAATGTGGGAGGAAACCGGAGCACCCAGTGGAAACCCACACGAATGCATGAAGGACATGCACACTCCACACAGAAGGCACCCCAGCCAAGAATCTAACTGGTAAAACTCTTGCTGTGAGGTGACAACACTACCGCTGCACCACTGTGCTATCCTGAAATACTCCTTTTTTGCACTTTTCTTCTGGTATACTTTTTGAAATCCACTCTCTATGTGAGGTAAGTCTCATGCAGAGCTGTTCCCCATAAGCAGCTGTTTGCCTTTTTAAGGTACTGCTCATTAGCAGGTAATTTGCACTGCATCAATTTGTGGCTTAGAATTGCTAATTGCAGCCAAAACAGCTGAATTGCACTATCATTGGCCAATGAAATGCCACCATAGTGTAATATGTAAGGCCTTCATGTAGACATGGGCCCCTTTCTTAGTTGTTTAGATGGACATCACTGAGGTGTGGAGATTACAGATTGCAGAGGATAGGTACAATAACTGTGAACTGTATAGCTTTATGAGTATGTCCACAGGTTTGCCTCATATGTGTGGTCCATGTCCCATGACATAGTGGTCATCTGGCACTTCACTGGCAAACAGTATGGGTTGAGGTCAGTAAGGAAAGAGACACACTTGAGTGTCAGACTTCATACCCATCAGAATATGCATGCTAATACAATAGCTGTTGCTCTATCAATCTGCTATCTTTGTAAGGGCAAACCCTTACACATGTTCATATCTGTGGGTCTTACCCCCACCCCATTACATCTGGCTGTGTCTGGATCCCTTGTTCTAGGGGGTTGAGAGGTATGGTAGGTCTATAGCAGCTACCTTTACATACAGCTGTGTATGCTACAGGCTACAGCTACTGCTGCAGCCTAGAGCACATGGGGGAGGTGTGGACACTTTTCAGGACAGCAAGCTATATGTGTAACTGTGGTAGCTGTGGCAGCCCTGTTATTACAGTAGAGACAGGGCAAGGGTACCCTGTACAGTCCAATGAAGGCATGTGATTAAGGTAGGTCTGTTATGCAACAGTGCCAATAACAGAGTAGTAGGCAACATATAGTTAGGCTATATGGTTATGTGTAATTTGTCCCAACCTGCAGGCCTCAGACTTGCAAAACTGGGTAGCAGTTCATTAACTAGCCATAACCTGTGTGAATTAGGATTGCATGACTCAGTCATTACTTGCTGTCTTCACAATAATGTAATTGAACTGGTAGACAAAACTGGATTTGAATCCAGGACCATGTGTGTAAGAAAATGTACTGCATGCAAGGCATTTAACAGACTGTGCCACTGAGTCACTGCATATGTGTGTGGATTTGCACGCTATATGTTGACATATACTGGCTGTGGGAAACATTTCTACATCCATCAGTATGTGCATGGCTTTATATGGCTGTATTTCTGCACCAGGGCCCAGTTGCATTTGTCATTGCTGCCTTAGCAGGTGTCTTTCCACAAGTTGCTGATAAAGGGGCCCATATACCTGCTATCACAGGCCTTACTTACATCCATTATTATGTCTTTGGCTGTCTACTGGTGTATTATTACACCAGAGTCCAAAGTACACTCTCAATTTTCCCATTAGTTTTTATTTGAGTTATATGCCTAATGACTGTAAGTGGCAATCAGTATGTGTTGCTGGAAACACCTGCTTTACATCATATACGTGTGGTGTGGTGGGTTAATGCTGTGGGCTATAGATAAGAGGGACCTGGGTTCAAAACATGGCAGAGGTGTTTATTTTGTACATGTATCAGTCAATGTAATAAACACATTTAATCATTAAAGCTCATTTAAGCATAGCTAAGTGAAGCGGCATGGTGTGCCTCTTAGCACCACTCAAATCCCCACTAAAAGTATAAAGAAAATAAAAAGGAGTGATAGGAAAGTAGTGTAATGGGGGAAAGCAGGGGAAAAACATAGTGAAAGGCAGTTAGGGATGTGCAGGAAGGGTGTAGGAAAGACCCATAGCTATCCATATCTTGTATGGCAACAGCTGTGCATTTTGACACATTTGTAAATGAATTTGAACTCACAAACTTCAGAGAGAGGGGTGAGGACAACATAACTGTTGTCAAGCCAATTAGCCCAGATTAGTGGTGTCCAGTGGACAAGTGTGCTACATGGAGAGCTATTTATGGGGAGATTTTTTGGGGGACATGTGCCCATTTTTGTTTAAGATGAGAGTGGAATGTAGGGGAAGTGGGGAGGTAAGTTGGGTAAGAGAGAATGCATTTGCAGACAAGAGACAAGGCAGCGGATAGGGGCTGTATATGACACAAGAGGGGGTAAACATCTTGGATGGGAAGGGTGTTGTGTAACCAAGTCACATGTGCCTCCATAAGGCAGCAGTGTGACTCACAACCCCATTCATGGGGCAATCAACACTGCTCCTTCACTCTCCCAAAGGTGGCTGTGCTAGCGTCTGGGCACCAGGGTGAGTCTGGTCCACCAGGTTGGCCAGCGTGCTCTCTATCTGGTGCAGGCGATGTTCATAGCTCTGATAAACAATCCTGTGCACCATGACTGGCAGTTGATCCTGGGTGAATGCAGCCCCTCTGCCACCACTCCCAGGGGGAGGCCGAGTCCATGTCTTCTGAGGACAGCAGAGGGAGCATCACTGGCCTGGGTCCCAGATGTGCTAGGACTTGGTGCCATGGGCCAGTTGAGGCAAGGTAGGTGGATTAGCAGAAGCCGGCCTACCCTGACGTGCTGTAATAATGGAGGTATAGCAATAAGTATAGGTTAGTTATTAAGGAATATACTCATGAATACTGTGCAAAGAGCAAATGCCAACCAAAAAAACTGTTCAAGCACAGTATGGGGGTAGTAAAACAATTGCAGACTCTGAGAACTTTACGAATGTCCTTACACCTTATTCAAAAGAAATACATGCAGATTTTTTTTTATCTGCATGTGTTTCTTTTGAATAAAGTGTAAGGGCATTTGAATTGTAAAATTCTCCAAGTCTGCAGTTTTTTGCTAGCCCTGCACTGTGCTTAAACTGTTTTTAGTTATTAAGAAAACATTATTAGTAATAACAGCATGGAAGAACATTGGAAATAATGCAATTACATATCAATGCAAATTATGTGAAACACAACAGAAAATATCAGAACAGTCAGTATAACAGCATGCCAGTAACAGTTATAGCATAAAGCCAACAAAATAGGTCATTTAACAAGATATGTTAATATGCATCCATTATAATACATAACAATAATAACACATGCCCCAATGAACAGTTAATGTAACAACATATGTTAATTGTAAACCATAACCAATGAATAACAGTAATAAATAAATGAAGATAATGGGTGGAAACAGAGAGAAACTCAGTCCGTTAGTAACAGTGCAGTTTACTTCCTTGACAACAGTACTACTATTGGCTCTGGGGGTCTGTATTTTCTTTATGTTTACAGTGAGAACAAGTCTCCTCTAGCTGATATAGCACATACATACCTCTCAAGTTATATGCATGGAACACTATGGGCCAAACAGTAACAACTGCGGGTACACACCTACACAAAACACTTGCATATCAGGTGGACCTATATAACTACCAAGGTGTTCTGTGTGTTGAAATGGTGATACTTTGCAATCTAGGTACTTATTGCCATAGTATTCTTGTAACAGGTGGATTACACACTATCAATTACATAACATGAAATCTTGACACTTGAGAGACATGTATGTGCACAGTACAGTCATGCCTTGGTTGGCAGGCATGGGAATAGAACCCAATAGCAGTGTCTGCAACTGCAGCAACTTTTAACAGACACGCCAGTCATACAGCCATACAAGGATTGCACATATTATTTTTGACTGCACATTGCTGATTTTTCACAATCCTGCTAATGATTTTAACAGTCTGGGAAATCTAAACACACAATTATCTACTCATAATATGGGCTACCTCACCCATTTACTTGTAGTTCTTGTGGAGAGAGAATATGTGAGCATTATGTGACTGCTACTGTAATATTAAGTGCTTCCTAGCACTGGATTCGAACCCTGGTCTGTGTGTGGCAAAATGTACTATATACACAGCATTTAACAAACTGAAATGCTGAGTCACTGCTGATTACTGACTGACTGATATTTGCCTAGAGCTTACCTGGAACCAAACTATGACCTGGCAGTACTACTACAGCATTATACTAGACTGCAGTGACAGTAGAACACATATGCATGGAATAGAATAATAACGCAGATAGTAGGTATGCTATATATCAGTCTAACAATGCTAGAGTACACACTTTATTGTTAGTGGGTTGAAATATCTGTGAAGTCAACAAACAATATCAGATCATGGAGTGGGATACCTCACCCATATACCTTGCTTACCTGATGTTTGTGGATGAGAGAACATTATATGAACAATATTCACCTAGAGACAGGCTTGAATTGTACTATATGTGAGGCTAATACAATTGGAAGCCATTAGATTTGCATTATACAGCTATGACAGTGTTATACTTGACTGCAGCACCTTACCGTACAGCCTAAATGCATACAGCTCTACTGCAGTGGTTACAACAAAACAATCCTGATGTACACCATTTTCCTTGGTGTTACTGGTACTGATTCATGTTTTATTACAGAACAGTTTTGCTCATTTATTTCTTGCAAAACAGCTCTAATTCCACATTTATTGCACTACAGACCTTATTGTATATATTTTAATGCTGTTACTGGTATTCATTCATGTTTTTATTGCACAGCAGTTGACATTATACATTTCTTTCAAAACAGCCCTAATTCCACATTTAATGCAGTACAAACTTTATTGTACATAATTTAATGCAGTTAATGGTATTGTTTCATGTTTTTATTGCACAGCAGTTGGCTTTATTCATTCCTTTGAAAATAGCTCTAATTCCACAATTATTGCACTACAGACTTTATTGTATATAGATTAATGCAGTTACTGGTATTGTTTTGTGTTTTATTGCACAGCAGCTGACATTATTCATTTCTTTCTAAACAGCTCTAATTCCACAATTATTGCACTACAGACTTTATTGTATATACTTTAATGCAGTTACTGGTATTTTTTCATGTTTTTATTGCACAACAGTTGACATTATTCATTTCTTTCAAAGCAGCTCTAATTCCACTAGTATTGCATTACAGACTTTATTGTATATACTTTAATGCATTTAATGCTTTACGCTGTCTTGCTTATATCACTACACTTAGCATAATACATCCATACTCACCACATTCACGACACAACCTGGCCAGGTGCCCAGCATACAATTTGGCATTGCAAGCCCTCTCTTCTTCTCTATTGGGCAGGAGCACACCATTATGCATGCCATTATTGCAGACATTCAGATTAGATATTGGTGAAACAGATGCAAAATTATTTACATACTTTTGGGGCATTCCCTGCCTGAGCTTCTTGGATCTAGGTGTCCAAGAGTTCCCCCTTTTTTTGTTTCAGGTCATCATGGTGGTGATGACACTGCTCAATTGTGCATGAAATACCAGTCACACTGGTGAGTTCTCTGGCCAGCCAGTCCTAGGCCTCTGTCTTACACTTTGAGCCCTGAAAACCTCTGTGCAGCAGCTGGTCTTCATGTTTTTTCACTAGGAGTCCAACCATGGAACTGGATTCCAGTTTGCCCCAATACTGTGCCCAAAAGCACGCACCTTCTCCAACACCAGCCATAGTGCCCTTCAGAGACAGAACCCCAATGGATCCTGCTGTATTCCTGCCTATTGGGCTTAATTTAGGCTGTTTTCCTGTCCTTACACATCATTGGGCAGCATTCAAAAAAGCACTGTTTTGCTTAGCACCGCACAAATCAGCTCAGCTGAGGTGAGTAGGGCAAAAACTCACAGAACCATAGTCTAAGTGGAGCTTAGCAGCACACAAACCAGTCAAGTAGAGCCGAGCAGTGCATAAACATTGGCAGCCATTACCATGTTTATGTGGCACTTAGCACGTCTTAGCAGGTCTCAGCAGAGTTTAGCAGAGAGCAGCAGAGCAATATTTCAAATTAGTCTGCAAAATGTGTATATTAAAATTAAATACTTATTTGTCTTCCTTGTATTCAAACCCTGGACTTACTACACATGGAGCTGTGATTCTACCCATTAAGCTATGTGAATATTCAGACATCTGGTGTACCTTTACATATAACACTGAGATACCTATAAGCAGTACTGAGCACCATGCTGCACAAACACTCTCAGATACTCTTAAACATACATTTAAATAAATAATTATACATACGGTTTCTATTTTTATATGTCTGGCAATTGTTTGGGCACCGCTGAGCATTGTTGAACTCCATGCCACACCATGCACACATGATTTTTATTTAAAAAAAAAAATAGATAAAAATAAAACAGAGCAGTGCAGGGAGTCTCTTAATCCTCTGCAGACATGGTTATCATTATACACTCCCTGTACTGATTCAATAATCATGATAATCGACTCTCTCTCGGCAATATGCCATCATTAATATGCACGTCGCACTGCTGAGGGGGAACCTGTACACAGACACGGCAACATTCTGTGTAGGCTCTACACCATGCCAACATGGATTCTGTTAAATCTAGGGGATAGTTTTGCACACAGGCATGAAGAAACATACATAAATAAATAAAAATAAAATGCATATGTAACAGAATCAAAAGGTAAAGGCAGGTATTGAATAAAACAATACAATGACATCAAATGTAAACAATAAATAAATAAATTAAATTAAATATGTATGTGAACATGAAAAAAGGACACTGAACCTCAAGACCTCAAAATACACAAAAATTAAGAAGAAGGCAAAAAAAAAAAAAAAAAGAATAAGACATGAAAAGATTATCAAATCAGAAAGAATAATGTATGGGAAAATAATGGATGAAAGAAGACAAAGCATTATCATTAATGTTAAACCTGAAATGGAAAAGAAATGGGCAAAGACAGAAGAAGTAAAATGACACAATAAAGCAATAATAAATAAAATAATCCAGTGACATTATAATCAACTGACTACAGTCCTTTGAAAGCCTAGCTAGAAAGTGAAGTCTAAACTTCTGAACTATGAAAGGCAGGACTAAGCTATCTAAAAAAAACTATTATATTTAAAGCAATGAAGTGCTAACTGTATTTGTTAAACTAGTAATGAGACTAAAGTATGCTACAGAAGCAAAAAAAGAAAAGAATAAACATGTCTCCAAAGCATACAATCCTAATAAGCCTAAGGACAACACAAAAAAGTATTACTACGCAGACCATGCACATTTACAATATAAAATGTGTGCACAAGCATACAATGCATCATAAAAAGCTGAATAATATCATAAAACCAGCACTAACCACAAAGTACTCAGTACCCATAAATTTATACACATGCACGTGCAAAAACAACATAAATAAGCATTCTAACTGGATCACAAAATGCAAACACTCTCCTATACAAATACAATGTGAAATCTCACACAATACACAGTACTAAAATAACGTCATACAGTTAAAACACACACAATTATAAACTATAGTAACAGACGGACCACAGAAACAAAAAGATTACCCATGTACCACCCAGAATGGCATATTGTGAAATACACTTTACATTAAACATACATACACTTACTAACATACATACATACAAATATTTCTAGCTTGGGCATTAATGCCCTTCTAGCCTGCCAATATAGCAAAACTGTTGTTCCCATAATGTCTAGGCTCTATTTAAAAATATCTAACTAGTGCTTGCTTTAGTATAGTTTAGTAGTCTGTTCCATGTATCAGCTGCTCTTTCAGAGAACCAAATAGTACACTTCTCATTCCTATAGAATCTTCTACATAGGTTGTCTGATGATTCTCTACTACTTTTTCATAACCCCAAACATTCCCAGGATGTAAATAATATGGCTCTAAGTGATTCAGTCATGTTGACTAATGTTAAATGGGCATGAGTATTTGCCTGTGATAAGTGGGGTTGAAAACCCGGCCTACTCGACTTATGCCAACGACCCATGCTAATGGTGGAAGGGATTTGTGTAACCCTATTGGCCAATGTGTGCCAACCATGAAGCCCAGCAGCCTTGGGTCAATAAGCTACTGACCAGCCAGTGTCTAGTTGCCCAGCCTGGGTTACTTGGGATAGCTCTCTTGAGCGAAATCAACCTGCCAAACATGAACTGACAATTCCTATAGTTAATGTAGATTCACTGACATAATGCAGCTTGGAGGTGGATGACATGATGATAAGGAGGAGGCTGGACATCCTATGTATCCAAGAGACAAGATGGAAGGGCAGTGTACCAAAGCCATTGGCTTGGAATCCAGAGTTTACTACTCAGAAAGAGGACAGGCTAGAAATGGTGTGGGAATTGTGGTGAGAGAGAAGCTTCAGAAGGCAGTGAAGGATATCATCAGAATTAGTGACAGACTCATGACAGTCACACTCCAGTGTAATGATAGGGCAGTATTCATAATTTGAACCTATGCCCCACAGCAGGTTTATGATACTGAGGAAAAGACTGCATTCAGACAGCAGTTGCAGGACCTACTAGATGAAGCAGGAAAACAGAAATTGGTGTTGATAATGGGGGATTTGACCACACATACCGGGTCAGACAGAACAGGATATGAGGACTGCCTGGATCCACATGGGTGGGGCAACAGGAATAAAGAGGGAGAGGGCATTCATTCCACATGGGTGGGTAAACAGCAAAAAAGAAGGAGAGGCCATACTAGACTTCTGTCTAGCAAATGGTTTGATAGTAGCCAACACATAGTTCAGAAAGAGAGACAGTCACAAGATTACATACAAGAGTGGTTAACATGCAACTCAGTTAGATGTCCTCCTACTAAGGAAAGGTCACTGGGGTAGAATTAATGACCTCAAAGTCATCCCCAGTGAAACAGTTTTCCTACAGCATAAATCACTGGTTGCCACAATCAGCTGCAAGCAGTGGTCAGAGAAGGCTGTAAGATCAACAGAGACCAGACTGAGACCTGGAAGTTGACTGGAGAGAAAGCACAACAGTTCAAGGAATTACTCAGGGCTCTAGCACCCCAAAACGAGGAAAAGAAAATAGGTGGAGTTGAAGAAGATTGGCAGTGCCTCAAAACAGCATGTGTCAGGACTACAGAACAGATATATGGCTGAGCCAGGTATGGAAATAAGGTACATTAGGAAAGCTGATGGTGGAGTACAGAAGTCTAGAAAGTCATCAAAACAAAGAAGGAGTGCAGGAAAAAGTGGGAGATAGAAAAGACCCACCAGGCTAGGAAGGAATACTGGTTGTCTAACAAAGAAGCTAAGAAAGGAGTTACATTAGCAAAGAACGGGGCATTGGAGGAACAGTTCCCACTTCTGGATAGTGACTCAGTAGGTGGCACAAAGAAACTATATCAGGTTGCTAGGCAAATGCAGAAAGATAAAGAAGATAGTCAAACACCTGTCATAAGGGGTGCCAGTAACAACCTGCTGTCCAGTCCATGGGGCATCAAAGGCAGATGAAGGGAGTAATTCCAGCAGCTTCTGAATGAAGAAACCCTGACAGAAGCTGTATTGCCCCAGACACAGCCTACAATGAGAGAAGAAGAGGAGCCCACCCAAGAAGAAGTAAGAATAGCATTAAGGAAAATGAATTCAGAGGAAGCAGTAGGCTCCGATGAGGTCACGGCATATATTATAAAGATGCTGGGTGAGATGGGGGAGAAATAGCTCCTGAGAGTACTCATAGCAGTGTGGAGAGAGAGGTGTATCCCAGATGACTGGAAAATAAGCATACTAGTGCCAGTGTACAAGAACAAAGGGGACATCCACAACTGTGGGGCAGTACAGAGGTATCAAACTCCTGTCTTACTGCATGAAAGTTCTGGACAGGGTGATTGATAAATGGATATGCAGAGCAGTAGAATGTAATATGGGAGATGAGCAGTTCAGATTCAGATCAGGATGCAGGACAACTGACTCAATGTTTGCAGTGAGACAGATAGTTGAGAAGAAGCTAGAGATGAGGAAAGAGTCCAAGTGGGCATTCCTAGACTTGGAGAAAGCATATGACAAGGTCCCTGGAAAGCTGATTTGGGCAGTATTGCAATGATTTGAAGTCTGAGAAACATTGGCAGATTTTGTGCAGACTACTGTATGTACAAGGATTCAATGACCCAAGTGCGAACAGTGTTCGGTCTCACAGTGGGGTTCCCAGTGGGAGTGGGTGCACACCAGGGTTCAGCTCTAAGCACACTAATGTTCATACTGGTGATGGACTACCTTAGCAAACAGGTTAGAGGGGACAGATTAACAAAGTTGCTGTATGCAGATGATGTGGTATTTCAGGCAGACTCTGAGTAAGAACTTCAGCAAAGGATAGGGGAATGGAATGCAAAACTGAAAGCACATGGGATGAAACTGATCACAGATAAGAACGTGGTAATAGCAGCAAATTGAGGAAATCAGAAAAAGCCGAGAATAGAAGGGATGATAGTGGAACAGGTTAATAGCTTGAAGTATCTGGTAGGAATTGTTGAGGAGAAGGGATGTCTGAATGAAGAGGTCAAAGCTAGAATGAGAGGGGCTGCAGCCAACTAGCATAGAGTCTCAGCTGTAGTGAATGAAAGAAGAATGCCAAAGAAGCTAAAGAGTAAGGTGTACAAAATGTTGGTGCGGCCAGTACTACTGTATGGTACAGAAACCTGGGCAGTAAAGGCAGAGCAGATAAGGAAGCTAGAGCTGATGGAAATGAAGTGCCTGAGAAGGGTGGTAGGATGCACACTGGTGGACAGATGAAGAAATGAGGACATAAGAGCAAAAGTCAAAGTTGCTCCAATTACAGAAAAAAATCAAAGAGAACAGATTACAGTGCTTCAGACACATGTGCAGAAAAGCAGAAGGCAATCTGGTGAAGAAGATTTGGGACAGACAGGACGAAGATAAGAGAAAATGAGGATGTCCAGTAAAGAGGTGGATGCACTGTGTGAGAGAAGACCTGTGATAGTCAGGCATAGTCAGGCATGAGTGTCAAGGAAGGTAGGGAAGTGGCACTAAATGCAGAGATGGTGATAGCTGACACAACACCTGACCCCATGTAGCAAATGGGAAAAAGGGGGTTGATAATGATGATAAGTTGTCTCTAAATGCCCTATATCTGAATAGGATCTCCTCTTAAATATGTATATGAGAGACTGTACAACTTCAGATATTTTAGTCTTTCATAATAACTTAAATTTTCACATCCATGGATGCTCTTGGTATATTTTTGCTGTACTCTTTCTGCTCTACTCATGTTTGTTTTCTTATAATGTTTCCATATTGTTATTCCATACTCAATGTAATTAACAAAGAATGACTTCATTGTTTTTGATTTCCTAGACTTTATAAATCTTTTTATACAGCCTATAGTTTGGTAACTATCACTAACCAATTGATTAATATGATTAGAAAAACTCAATGCTGGATTTACGTATATACTCAGGTCCTAAAATGAATCTACAGTTTCAATCACTGTGTGCTGTATTAAATATTCACCTTTCAATTTATGTCTCCCAAATCTCATATGCTTAGTTTTTGATGTATTTATCAGCATATTATTCTTCTGTGCCCAAATTATCAATTTAGTCAAGTTCTTTTACAGACCTGCCCTATTTCTAACACCTGTAATCAGTTTACCCAATTCAGGTCATCTCTATACAGACTGTAGAACACCTCAGATAAAAAAAGATAAGTTTGAAAGATATAATCTCAACAAGTAAGGACCTAGGACAGAGCTCTGTGGGATAACCTGACTGTAACCAAGAATTTCACCTGTCAATTTGCTGTATGATACTTGCCATGTCCTCTTTGTAAACCATGCAGCTATCCATCTTATCAAGAGTAAAGCAATACCTAGTTGTTATAATTTATTGATTAGTGTTTTGTGTATGGCACTGTCAAATGCTAAAGTTAAATCTATATAAATTACATCACAGCACAATTTTTCTTTCATAGCAGTTATTGTATTGTTATAGAGCATCATGTCACAGATGACTTCTCCAGTATTACCTTCTCAATTATTTTTCCAGAACATGAAAGTAGACTTAAGGGTCTGTTTGACTTTGGGTTTGTCCTATTCCCCTTTCCCTTAAATATAGGTTTAATAAGCACGTTTCTAGTCTTGAGGAATATTCTCATATTTAAATAACCTAGTAAATAATAGATATAATGGCACTATAAGTTCTTGTTGAAGTGTTTTCAGGTCATTATTTTTATTCCATCTCCTCCCAGTGCTTTGTTTGGATCCAGTTTGCATAGTTCTTTTTCAATATAATTTATCTTTATTCCAGTATCTGAGGTTATCACTAGAACAATGTGTCACCCCCTTTGTGGAGACAAACTGTTTTGCATAAGATTTTGTAAATAAATCTGTGACAAAATGAGTCACTTCCAGCCCAGCTAGCTGAAATTTTGTAAATAATTATATGTCACTTGTGAATATCAAACTAATTTATATAAGAGGCATGTATTACAAATGCATTGGAACTGTATGTCATGTGTATATCAAACTGCTCTGTACAGATGCTTGTGTTGAACAGGTATTTGTAAAGTGCTGTGTTTAAAATGTATCCACAGTGTACCCTACTAGAAGAGAACAGAAATGTGCATGCACTATTGTAACTGTTTAAATCTATATATTTTAACAGTGGAAACTGGAATACAGGAGGTTAATCTCAGTCCAGCAAACTTTATAAAAATATCTGCAATTAAATAATTTTATATGCTACGCCATAAAGATGTTTCAGTGCAGCTAGAGACACAACATATGTACTAGGAAGCTTTCTGTATTGTCTTTAGGGTAAACTAATTGTTACTTTGGAAGCATGAAGGAATGTAATTGTTTTATGACTTCCAGCATCTGCCAAAGATCTGAGCAAAAGACCTTGTATGAGTATTTTTACAGGTAGATGCTAAATACTGCCAGCTTCAGCAATGGTGGTTTTGGCCTGGGCACTAGAAGTCAGATGACCAGAAATTATGTCATTCTGCAAGCTATCCCATCAGTAATATTTTAGATATTATTTTGAAAAGTATCTTAGTGAGATAGAGCATTCTGCATTCTGTCTTGTACCTGACAACAAGAACCATTCACCACATCTGCTTTGCTCTAATAGTAAGTTATTAGGGGATAGTATAATTCTCTTAGTTACAGTCAGAAGTACAGTGAAGCTTAGTTTAGATTTTGTTCCTTCTTTATTTGTGTGAGTCTGTAATGCAATGTTATTTTAAATATTTCCTGTTATTTTGAACTCTAATGTCAATGTGAATATATATTTAGTATTGTCCTATTCATTTATTATTTATTATTAAATGTATTTAAACTTTTCATTGTGGCTGATCTGCGCAGAGATATTTACATTTTGAGAGTACTTGCATATTTATTTGGTGACAGTGTGGGCAGAAGTGGGCATAGCTAGTAGACCTATGCCAGCCTTTCCCAGGTGTGTGGGTATGTGTGTGTATGTAAATCAAACCTCAAAGTATGTGTGTGTGTGTGTGTGTGTGTGTGTGTGTGTGTGTGTGTGTGTGTGTGTGTGTGTGTCAGCTACTTGGGCAGGGACATGAAGCACTGGTTGGACACAGTGGGTGCTGGAGGTCTTGGCTTGGTCACTTATCTGAGATCTCAACTCTATATCTGTGCCAGTGGGGAGTCTTACTGGGGATCTGGAGAAAGAGTGAGAAACCAGCCCCAGACTGACTGTGATCTCTGTGTGCTCTTGAGGGAAATTGCACCTGATGTACAGTTGCATTTGGAAATACTGTGTGTGTACCTGTTTTACCCCCAGTGAACATTCCCCACCGTTGTCAGTGATGAGGACTGAGGCTCCTTGATTACTTGTTGGTAGTGGTGGGTCATCACAATATCTATAATCTGTTGTCTCTGAGAATAAATTTCAGAATCAACACATAGTTTATCAATTTGCATGTTTTTACTTCTTCCATATCTTATGTGTGTATAAAATAGTTTCCTATTATGCTCAATATCTTTACATAATTTCTCTTCAAAATTTTCTTGATCTTGTCTCACACTATGTTTAATTTGTTTGTCCAGATTATTTCAGTTTACAAAGTTGTAGTTTGGCGTCTTTTGCATTTCTTATATTGTTTTGTCTGTCATGTTAATCAGGTATCTTGTTCTTATGGAAATATATCCCCTTGATGTTGTATGCCTAGGTCCTGAAGTTTAACATGTTTTTGATATTTTGCACTCAAACAATTTCTCTTTCAAAACTTTTCACGTTCCTTCTGCTGTTTTTCCACTGAATGCAACACTCCAATTAGTTTTACATAGTGACTTTTTTGCTTCCATATAATCTGTAATTAATCTTCTGTGCATTGGTTTAGATTTCAGTTTGGCAGAATTATTTAGCATCAAGTTAACCTTTATAACCCCATGATCACTGTTTATCAATGGGGTAAAACAACATGAAGTAGCAGTAATTTGTTTAGGAACATAAACAATATCTAGTATGTTTCCCCTGGTAGTTATTACAGTCTGAAGCAATTGCTGTCCATGAATGCAGGTTATGAATAACTTCCTTATTAATGTTGTTGAATCAATATTATTTCAGTTTGTTTATGGTAAATTTAAGTCCCCACCCATTATTATTTTTCCCCAACTGTGTGTCATGCACAAATGTATGAATTCCCCTAGGTCATCAGCACTAGATGGTGGTGGTCTATACAGTCCAACAGTTGTTATAAGTTCCAAGATTGTTTTTATTGTTACAGTTGCACAGTCTATAGTAGTGGTATTATGACTGAACATATAATAATGAACGGTCTTATAACTATCTTTAATCCCTACTGTAACACCTCTACTTGATTGTTTGTTAGAATGTTTGTTACAGTAAAGACATGTATACCCTGCCAGAACTGGTTTCCAGTCATTATTTCTAACCATGTTTTACAAACAATAACAACATCAATCTTATGGGAACGTGTTACATTTTCCAATAATAAAACTTTATTATTAATGCTCCTAGCATTAACAACCATCAGATATGCATCAAATGTTCCTAGCTGTGAACTGTTAAATGTTTGACCTGGCAAAAATCCTGCCTTGATTTTATCAAATATTGCAAAATATCTGCTATAAAAATTATCTTCTTTGATCTTGACAAATTCATGCCACCCTGCCTGAACACATGTGTGCCCAAAAATTAGGCTTGGATATGGTACATATTTCCATTTTTTAAAATGGGACATTTTATTCATGTAGGTATTTACCTGAGAAATATTTTCATTTGCAGTGACCTGACTCTCCTTTCTATATGTGATCTGTGAAAACTTTGTCTTAACACCAGTACAAGCTATATTATCTAAGAGGGCTGTAAGTTCCCTATTAACAGTCAATGAGTCCTTGTGGATGAGATCATTTGTAGTGACATGAATAAAAACAGATCCATACTTCCTTACATTAAGGCATTCTTAGGTTTGTCTCACATTGCCTAGTTTTGCTCCTGGCAAGCAGAACATGATTCAATATTCATTATCTTCTCTGCAAATTAAGTATCAGTTCCTCTAATAATTGAATCTCCAATTACAAGAATATCTTTTCTGACCAGATTTGAAGAATCTTCAACTTCTAGCTCAGTAATATTTGCTCTATAAGTTGTTACAAAGGAATGATCTTTATCACCATTAGTGTTATTAATCCCCATTTTCATTGCATATTACATTTGCAAGCATACAATTCTCATCCAGTTGGCTTTGTACATCCAGAGCTTGAGCAATGTTGTCAACATCTCTTTCTCCTCATTTCTTCTTACAATAATGTTCTTCAGTCTACATTCAGTTGTGATTTCTTTCTTTCACCGGCTCCTTGCCTCTTTTTTTTTCTACCTTTTCTTTTGGAAATATGCTGCCTTCTCCTGTAGACTGAATGTTTTCCTGATAGAAAAGTGTTATCATTCCCTGTAACCTGTGTGTTATATAACAAAGCAGTGTCCTTTTTAGTATATATTCTCATTACTTTACAAACATTTATCATTTTCTTTTCCTCCTTGTCATTTATTGCGGACTTCCTTCTTTCTTTCTTTTTTATTTCCTTTTAAACTCTCTGAATCCTCAGACTGCTGAATACTTGTATCGAGAATTCCAAACTTGCCAGGGTCATTGTCTTGTTTCATAGGGGGTGAGTGTTCTTTACAGACAATAGATACATCCTTTTCTAAATGTGTTCTATTTGCTTTTTGTCTTACATTATTTATCTCACCAGTCTAGTCATTAATACATGTAACAACAGTTCTCCAAGCTGTGCCAGTTGCACAAGTGCAACTGTTATCAGCAAATCTAGATTTACTACTAATAATGTAAGCAAATCATCCAACTTTTGATATGAGGAACACAGGTCACCAGTGTTATCAGGTGTTACCTTAAAATATACATAGCATTTATTACACTGTAAAACATATTTGTGCTTTAGGAAATCATTAATGGCATACTCATTTAAGGAGTCCATATTCAGCTTCAAATGAATAAAATATTCTAAAAGAATAGAATAATCAAAATCAGTTACCACAGAATTCAAAGAGAACTTAAATTGACTTCTGTGTGAAAAATCACACAAACAATATACAGGTAAATACTAAATTAAGTACAGTAAATTTGTTGCTCTGACTGTACAAATTCTGAAAGTCAGACAAAAGCAATACTTTCTTTCTGTCACTCACAGTCGCACCTCTTTTAAACAGTAAAGATCAATAAATCGCAAACCAAAACAGGACTGTTTATATAAGCTCTGGATTGTCCTCTCTGCAGTCTGTGTGGCAGTATAGCTGATCCCTTAGGTTTTCTAGACTTTGCCTTTGTAAAACGTATCCCTTTCTAACAGCAAACAGTAAAAATTAAGGGTAAAACAACAAAATGTTTTATATATATATATATATATATATATATATATATATATATATATATATATATCATATTGGTTAAAGATTCCTGGGACTTTTTGAGTAAACTTAAAAGGAGAACAATATGACTATAATATGATTTTTGTCTACCATTTGTGTGGTGGATTTATTTAGTTTTATTCCCCATGATGAGGTGCTAATTTGGTTTAATGAGTTTTTAGTATAATCCACTACTTTTTCCCAGAGCAAAATTAATATTTTAAGTATTTTGATGAACTTAGTGCTGAAAAACAACTATATTTATTTTGAGGGATAATACCATTTACAAAAGAAAGGGGTAGCTACGGGGGCAGCTTGTGCCCCCCTTGTTTAAACATAATTATGTTGCAATGGGAGAAGAACTGTATTTTTGAAAGTATGTTTAGACATTCTTGGTATTGTACATCCATTTTTGGATGATATATTTATAATGTGGGAGGAAACACAACAGATTGGAAATGTTTTTGGATTATATGAATTCTACAACCTTTTCTGAAATTTACTCATCAAATAAGTAGTGAAATAATGAATTATTTGGATGTTGAGATATTAAAGAGTAAGAACGGGGATAGTTTAGTGTTCAATATCTATAGGAAACCTACTTACTCAGATGCACTACTGATTTATATTAGTTGGTACCCTGTTTTCCAAAAGAAAGAGGCAGTGAAGGGCCAGTTTGTGCGACTGACCAGAATGGTTTTGGATTTTGATTTATTTTAGGCAGAGGATAGCAAGTTAGTAGAGTTGTTCACTACCAGGCGGTATCCTTTTAACTTAATTACTGATATACATCATGAAATAATCAGATGAGGGAAAAGGGTATCTATAGACCGTTGCTAAAATATGGGGGGGGGACTGTATCCCCTAACAACAAGTTAGCAACTCAAAAGGAATACACCCAATCTCTGATAATGTCTTTTAGTATTGATAGTAAGACTATTAGACAGATAGTTGAAAAGAACTGGGTCATTTTTTCCACCACTGAGGAAATTAGTGGCATTTTGGGCCCTGAACCTCATGTGGTTTAGCAGAGGGAAAAATCTATTAAAGAATTTTAGAACATGGTGAAAGTTCTAGGGAATTGGTCCCCAGTAGAAAAAGAGGTACATTCAAATGTGATGGCTGTTTGCAGTACCATTGATGATTAGTGATATAACAAAGGTAAGTAAAAATCACCCTTAGGGCTAAACATTATTATAACTGTAATATCAAAGGAGTAATTTATTTGGCTTTGTTTCAAATTTGCCCATTTTTTTACGTGGGAAAAACAGTGAGAAAGTTTAAAGAGTGTATTTACAAACACATATGATATTACACATAGGAATAAAAACAACATGCTTTTTAAACATATTGATAAGAACTCTGGTCTTTATTTTTTTATTGTTTGTTTTGGATAAAGTGTTGGCCATGGTGGTGCAGCGGTTAGCATTGTTGTCTCACAGCAAGAGATTCTCTGGTTCATTTCTTGGCTGGAGTGCCTTCTGTGTGAAGTCTGCATGTCCTCGCTGTGGTCGAGTGAGTTTTAAAGACATGCAGGAAGGTACATGTGTGTGTGTGTGTGTGTGTGTGTGTGTGTGTGTGTGTGTGTGTGTGTGTGTGTGTGTGTATGTGTGTGTGTGTGCCTTTGGCACCAGGCTGGCAACTCAACACCATAAAAACTTCACTGGTAGTAAATCTGCGGATTGGTGATCTGCTGTGCTGACCCCAAAGGGAGAGGCCGAAAGATGTTACTTTTTGTTTGGATTGGATAAAGTAATAAAAAACCCATGGGAGGTCATGGAGTGACTTAATTAAATATATTGAGATATTGTGTTAAATTAATTGAATACTCACAGTTATGGTATGACTGGGATGTTATCTATTAGTACTGTTTTAAAACTTAGATCTCACAAAATATAGTAGTACATTTTTAAGTTGGGTATCTCTTGTTTAAGAAGACGAGGTACTGATGTGGCTTATTTTATTCACACTTTTGTTTAAACATGGGTTTTAAACTATATATATTATATAGTGGATAAATCACTAATTGTTGATGGGGAGTGTTTTTATCAACATTTTCAGTGGTATTTTTAAGTTTAGTAGTACTGCTTGGAGTCACAGGATTTTTATTTACCTTTTTGATGTGTACATTTTGATTGAACCAACAAGAGCATGTGAATTGTGTTTCATTTTAATATATACTTGTTAAAGATGGGGTTGTAATAGTTCTGAAGAAGTCCTGAGGTTTGGGACAAAAGAGCTTAACTTGTGTGTTAATAAATTTCTGTTGGACAGCTGTACGGGGTGCCTTCAAGTTTGTTTTTTTAGAGTTTATTGTTGTGGCTCGGAGTGTATATTCTTATTTATTCAGTCATTTAACAATGATCCTTTCCATCCTTACAGGTGAGGATGGTTGGGCTGAAAAAAGGACATATGCATTTAGTTGTGGACCTAAAAATGTGTGAAGGGGGCTCACAGTTTGAAAACAGCCTACAGCCCCAAGGTACAATTAATCTGCCACTTCCTGTGTATCCTTACTTGTGTATGCTAGAACTAACAATATAGATAAAATCTCCACATTTTTTACAGAAATATTTAATTACATACACATGTGCATATGCATGCATGCATGCCCTTCTATGTGTATACATATAGATATAGATGTAGATATATAGATATACATGTATAATAAATATGGGTGTCTAGGCTGTGGTGTGATAAATGAAATCTCTGGGTATGTTAGGTAGTACAGCTGAGCAAGCCATGTAATTAGAAAATTCTGAAACAATAGTACATGAGAGCAAAACAAATTTGTAGTGACTTTAATCTTTGTAAAGATATGTTTTTAGATCTTATACACAGATCCATACACTGGGGGTTATTCAAGTGGGAATTTGCAATGTACTCAGGCTGAGGTTTCCAAAATGGATAGAGATGATGTGTTAAAGTATGATTCCTGAAGAAAAGCACACAAGAAAACATTTGTCTTGTTACCTCTTATGTTGTGAGCTCTTTTGAGATAAGGAACCTTATTAACAAATGTTGACCAATTTTACGGAACTGTTAACAACACATTAAAGTGGTTGATCAGACAATTGACAATTTAGTTACAGAAAAAATAAATGCTTGCCATAGTTCTTTAACCACCACAAAAAAGATAGTAACTCTAACACACTACCCTGATCTCTTACCTCATTGGGTGGAATCAGACAGTATAAGAACTGTAATATATGTGATTCTGCATTAAATGCACTCTTCTTCACAAAGAAGAACTTGGATTATACCATACAAATAAGAATTGTGGTACATTTTAGTTCTAGAAATATATTTACCTAGCAAAGTGTTTCTTTGGTGTCTTCAGTTTGGGTCAAACAGTATGTGCCTTAAAAACAAAATTTCTAATATTCAATGTGACATTACATGTGAACAAGCAGCTTAATGTAAACACACCTTGGTTCACTCAAATGGAAAATACAGTTTTATTAGCAGAGATGCTGTTTCTCAAACTTCTAATACACATAGGGAACTTATTCAAAATATTCTTGATAAAAAAGAAAAAAAAGTGGATGATGTAATGATTACTGTGAGAGTGTTGATGGAGAAGTATACAGAAGGTCAGAAGGAGTTGCATTGTGTCTTTGTGGACTTAGAGAAAGCATATGACAGGGTGTCTAGAGAGGAGTGGTATTGTATGAGGAAGTCGGGAGTGGCAGAGAAGTATGTAAGAGTGGTACAGGATATGTATGAGGGTAGTGTGACAGTGTGACAGTGATGAGGTCTGCGATAGGAGTGATGCATTCATTAAGGTAGAGGTAGGATTACATCAAGGATCAGCTCTGAGCCTTTTCTTATTTACAGTGGTGATGGACAGGTTGACAGACAAGGTTAGACAGGAGTCCTTGTGGATTATGATGTTTGTGAATGAAATTGTGCTTTGTAGTGAAAGTAGGGAACAGGGTGAGGAGACTCTGGAGAGGTGGAGATATGCTCTAGAGAGTAGAGGAATGAAGGTCAGCAGGATTAATACAGAATATATGTATGTGTGAATGAGAGGGAGGATAGAGGAATGGTGAAGATGCAGGGAGTAGATGTGGTGAAGGTGAATGAGTTTAAATACTTGGGATCAACAGTTTGGGTTAATGGTGCGTATGGAAGAGAGGTGAAGAAGAGAGTACAGGTGGAGAAGAGTGTCAGGAGTGATTTGTGACAGACGGGTATCAGTAAGAGTGAAAGGGAAGGTCTACAAAGGGTAGTGAGACCAGCTATGTTATGTGAGTTTGAGATGGTGACATTGACAAAAAAGCTGGAGTCAGAGCTGGAGGTGGCAGAGTTAAAGATGTTAAGATTTGCGTTGGGTGTGACAAGGATGGACAGGATTTGGAATCAGTATATTAGAGGGTCAGCTCAGGTTGGACGGTTTGGACACAAAGCCAGAGAGGTGAGATTGTGTTGGTTTGGACATGTGATGAGGAGGGATGCTGGGTAAATTAGGAAAAGGATGCTAAGGATGGAGCAGCCAGGTAAGAGGAAAAGAGGAAGGCCTAAGATTAGGTTTATGGATGTGGTGAGAGAGGACATGCAGGTGGTTCGTGTGACAGAGCAAGATGCAGAGGACTGGAAGAAATGAAAACAGATGATTTGCTGTGGCAACCCCTAACGGGAACAGCTGAAAGAAGAAGAAGAAATAAAAACAGAGACATTGTTTCCCTTAGATTTAATGACTATTATGAGTTTCAGTGTTTAAATAAAGAACACATTATTAAACTGTAGTTTTTCTTTTTCTTTTTTTTTTCGTTATTTCTCAGCATTTGTATTGATAAATGTTGTCATTGACTTATTTGAATTGCTATATAACCCTGTTATGATGTAACATGCTCAGATTTATTTTTGCATTGGCAAAGCTGCTGACAGCAGTGAAATTCATAATGTTAGCCATTAAATGTAAGAATTCATACCTTCATTTCTGAGAGCTGGTTCTTTGAGGATTTTCTATATAGTACCACCTAATGGCCAAATTTACTTATAGTTGACATCTGTATAGTCAGAAATCCTGACAATGGAGAATATGTTCTTCCTCCAGTATTGTGCAATTTTGGAGTTAGTATATATATATATATATATATATATATATATATATATATATATATGATATAAATATATATATATATATATATATATATATATATATATATATATATATATATATATATATATATATATATATAAAACTAGTGGGGTTTGTGGGGGGGGTGCTAGGGCTTGGTCCTCTGTGTAAAAGAATGTTTTTGTTTCTTCTTTGTTTTATTTGCATGCACTGAGACATTCCCTCAGTGAATGCATATGGATGCCGTGATGTTTGCATTGTTGACATTTTGTTGTTCATGTTAATGACATTGACACTAGTTTCTGTAAATCTTATTCATATACAGTTGGGAGGGTGGCCTAATGGTTAAAGTATTTGCCTTACAAACACAAGGTGCAGGGTTTGAGTCTCACAAGGGATAATTGGCTAGGCTTAAAATGGTTCGCAAGGGCAATTAGCCTAGTACTAACCTATATATATTAAATTGACCAGTCACAGCATGAAGTTATGGGAAAGAGTAGTGGAAGCTAGGTTAAGAAGGGAGGTGAGGATTTGTGATCAGCAGTATGGTTCCATGCCAGGAAAGAGCACTACAGATGCGATGTTTGCTCTGTGAGTGTTGATGGAGAAGTACAGAGGTCAGAAGGAGTTGTATTTTGTCTTTGTGGACTTAGAGAAAGCATATGACAGGTTGACTAGAGAGGAGTTGTGGTATTGTATAAGGAAGTCGGGAGTGTCAGAGAAGTATTTAAGAGTGGTACAGGATATGTACGAGGGTAGTGTGACAGCGGTGAGGTCTGTGGTGGGAGTGACGGATGTGTTTAAGGTGGAGGTGGGATTACATCAAGGATCAGCTCTGAGCCCTTTCTTATTTGCAATGGTGATGGACAGGTTGGCAGACGAGATCAGAAAGGAGTCCCCATGGACTATGATGTTTGCAGATGATATTGTGAACTGTAGTGAGAGTAGGGAACAGGTGGAAGAGACCCTGGAGGGGTGGAAATATGCTCTAGAGAGAAGAGGAATGAAGGTCAGCAGGACTAAGACAGAATATGTGTGTATGAATGAGAGGGAGGATAGAGGAATGGTTGAGGATGCAGGAAGTAGAGATGGCGAAGGTGGATGAGTTTAAATACTTGGGATCAACAGTTCAGAGTAATGGTGAGTGTGGAAGACAGGTGAAGAAGAGAGTACAGGCAGGATGGAGTGGGTGGAGAAGAGTGTCAGGAGTGATTTGTGACAGACGAGTACCAGTAAGAGTGAAAGGGAAGGTCTACAAGAGGGTAGTGAGACCAGCTATGTTATATGGGTTGGAGACAGTGGCACTGACAAAAAGGCAGGAGTCAGAGCTGGAAATGGCAGAGTTGAAGATGTTAAGATTTGCACTGGGTGTGATGAGGGTGGACAGGATTAGGAATAAGTATATTAGAGGGTCAGCCCAGGTTGGAAGGTTTGGAGACAAAGCCAGAGAGGCAAGATTACGTTGGTTTGGACATGTGCTGAGGAGGGATAGAGAGTATATTGGGAAAAAGATGCTAAGGATGAAGCTGCCAGGTAACAGGAAAAGAGGAATGCCTAAGATAAGGTTTATGGATGTGGTGAGAGAGGACATGCAGGTGGTTGGTGTGACAGAGCAAGATGCAGAGGACAGGAAGAAATGGAAACAGATGATCTGCTGTGGTGACCCCTAACAGGAGCAGCCGAAAGAAGAAGTTGAAGAAGATATATATATATATATATATATATATATATATATATATATATATATTTATAGATGTATAGAGAATTTATGACAAAGGATAAACATGCACAAGCATTGAAATACAAATGATTATTGCTTTCATTTTGAAAAAAAAAATGTGCACGACCTTATTAGTGTCTGTTAACCAAAACCCTGTCCATGTCCCTAACCCTGGCCATATACCTTATCTTAGAAAAAGCTTTCTATATCACTGCCATTACACAAGATATTTAGTCATACATGAGATACATCAGCACATAAGCACAACATTGAATACATCCATTTTCTTAGTCATTTCTACAAGTCTAACACAGAAACAGTCACATACACTTCTAATGCATCACAAAATCCATCAAACACAATACACCAAATCTCTACCTTTCCTTATTCCTTACTCTAACTTTAACCTGCAAACATTTGCAGACATAGTCCCAACCTCTAATAATAAAAGTTTCAGTATGTCTGAAACTTTTGATATCACCCCCAAAAAATTCATCCTCCTCATTCTGATATCATTGTTCCATTATCAACACCACTCAAACAGAACTCCACCCACTCAAAACTACATTTGATGAAATTTACATACGCCATACTAAAACACATACACAGACTCTACTTCTGATCACATTTGTGTTTGCACATACGACATTCCATATATTCAAATTAGCACACATTTCAACTATATATATAAATATATATATATATATATATATATATATATATATATATATATATATATATATATACCCCTACACATATAAATGGATATAGATAGATATAGACATAGATTATCAGTGATAGACAGATATAGGCAAGGAACACTGACCAGTATAATTCCTAGCAGCCTGAAAATTCATGGGAAAAAGTTTCAAAATTCAACAAACTACCAACATCTGAGCAAAAACTACCAACATCCGGAAAAGTTGTTGAGCAGGGAAAACTGTCAGACATAGAAATACTAAAAAGAAAAAAGTAAACCAATAAAAAAATCATACAGTAGAACTGTACATTCCTAACTCAAATATATTACTAAGGCCTACATAAAAATAATGGAAAAAAGTAATATAAAATAGGAATCAAGAATGTTTTTACACTAATATAAGCACTAATGAGTCATATTTAAGCACATTGCCTGTATAGGAACAGTAAAATATTTTCAGTAACACACACACGCACACACACACACACACACACACACACACACACACACACACACACACACACACACACACACACATGTACACAAACAGTTACAGTAGAAAGAATCTGCTGAGCATTGCTTAATTTAAGAGGTGAATTTGAAAATACAGCACACAAAATTAAAACTGCATGAATACAAATGCATATTAAAATAGATATAAACCACACACAAAAACTACTCTATAAACCTAATTAAATAAAGTCAACACGCATACCATCAGCTTAACCAAGTTAATTAAAATGGCAGCTGTAGGGGAGCATTGTTATTTACATATTTTCAGTTCTTGGGAGCTGCCACCAAAATAATTACAAAGAGGCCAACAAGCATATCAACAGTTGAATCAGGTAAGCTTACCATAACAGTAGATGTTCTAATGATCACTGCTGCAGTATTCATAGATAGATATACTGGTTATATCCTGCATAGGATATTAAGTGCCAGCCAGCTTCCAAAGCTTAATGGCACCATCCATGTGCAAAGATCATTGAGAACTTGAGCAGAGCTGGAGAAAATCAGCTATCTGAATGCCTTGCTCTTCAGAGCTTTCATCACAACTGAACAAGGGAGGCCAGGACTTTGAAAAAGGTCAATAATAGATTAATAATAATAAAATAAGAGGGCAGAGAGAGGAGCTATGATGATTTAACATCTTCTGTTGTGATAAGTTGAATTGCACAGTTCTATGTTCATCACTCTTTCAGTGCTGCATTAGCCTTAGCTATATGGGTAGAATACTATAACATTTACATTTTGGGAAGAGGAAGATTGAGGATACAAGAGCCCCTGAGAATGGTCCTAACAATGCCTGCTCTAGACCTGGAAGAGAAATCTATTTTATAGTGCTTTATAAATGTATATACAGAGGACCAAGTTACTACTTCTAGAAACCTTCTAGAGTCTACCCCTTTCCAAAAAGCCACTGATGAAGCCAAGGCCCTAGTAGAATGTGCCTTGACCCTGACTGGAATTGACATGTTATGACAGGAATAACAAAAGGAGCCAGCACTGAAAAAACATCTGTTGATAGTCTGCTTTGATACGGGTTGAATTGTTTTCTTACTTTCAAAAGAAAACAGGAACTGCTCAGAATTCCTGAAGATTTTAGTCGTTTCAAGATAGTATCTGAGTTTTCTGTGGACATCCAGAGTATGAAGAATCCTTTCTTCCTCATTTTTCGGTTCTGAAAAGACATAGAGGTGGATGGCTTGGTGTGATATAAACTCAGATAACACTTGAATCATAAATGAAGGAGTAGTTTTCAAATAAACCCCATCTTTCTGAAAAATGAGATGACTGAACCACTAAGAAGGCTCGTAACTCAGACACTTTTCTAGCAGAAGTCAGAGCAATCAGCAAAATTATTTCCATGTTAAGACCCTCAAATTAGCCTGATGAGTTGGTCCAAATGGAATAAGAGCTATTTTTTCTAAATAAAATTAAAATCCTAAGAAGGTAACTCCTGTTTCTAAGTGGATGAGTAAGTTGAACCTCTTTCAAAAACACCTTGATATAGGAATGCATTGAAAGAGAGGGTTCTGCGGATAGAAGTGCTGACAAATTAACCTTAACAGAGGAGTTAGAAAGGCCAGAGGATAATAACTCACACAAATATTGTAGAACTAAAGAAATACTAGCCTTAAAAGGGTCTTATTTCTTAATATGGCACTGACTAAAATTGTTTCCATTTGTTAATATATGATTTCCTGATAGCAGGTTGCTTTACATCCTTTAACACATGTTGCATGTCCTCAGAAAATAAGTGACTTTAAGGTATAAACACTCTATTACCTAGGCAGTTAGTTGAAGTTGTTTCAAACTGGGGTATGCCAATCAGCCTCTGTCTTATGTGAGTAGGTCCAGTCTGTGAGGTAGTTTGTGGTAATTGTCCTTGGCCATTTCCAAAATAAAGGAGAACCATTGTTGCCTGTATAAGAAGCATGACACCACAATGATCTCTGACGAGTCCTTCTGAATCTTTAGAATGACCCTGGATATGAATGGAAAGGGTGGAAAGGCATATAGGAATATTTCTGTACAAGAAAATGAGGGTGCATCTGTTTTCCAGGCCTGCTTGTAGAGTTCTGGAGCAGAATTACGCTAGTTGTTTGTTATGAATGGAAGCTAATAGATCTATCTGAGGTGTTCCTCGCAGCTGTATCAAATTCTGGAAGACCCCCTGATTCAATGTCCATTTGTGAGGGTCTGTTCTGGCCCTGTTCAGCTTATCTGCTACACAATTTTGCTTTGACAGAATGTAAAACACCTGTAGAGTGAGAGTGTGTTGAATAGCTATATACAAGGCTACCATGACTAATCTGCACAGATGGTAGGATATGGACTCCAACCTGTTGTTTATGTACCACAATCACAACAGGTTGTACCCCAGTCAATGTGGTGGTGTCCCTAATCACTTGCAATGGTATTAGGGATCACAGATGATTGAGAAAGTTAAGTGCATTTATAGCTGCCAACATCTGTTTTATGTTTATGTATTTTTTTCTGTCTTTTGTGTTTTAAAGATACTGCAATTTTATCCTCAAAGTCACAATTCCCCAAATAAAGTCTGTGAGATCTGCTGTTACAGACTGTAATGGAGGTGGAAGAGTGAATGGGAGAGCTGGATTTAGATAAATCATCTCTCCCAACAAAGTGGTTACCTTTTTACAAATCCCCAAACTAGAAATTGAAATGACAATATGGTGCCGATGTTGGGACCATACAAATTTTAAGCGGGTTCCTATTACGTGAACAAAGTTTTGAAACTTCGAACCCGACAATATCGAACTTGTCTGTTCAAAGTTTCAAAACTTTGAACGTGGTTAAAAAAATAAACTAAAAGATGCAACAGTAAACTAACTACCCCACACCTAGGGGGCTGTGCCCCCCACCCTGCTCTTTAAATATACCAACTCCGAGATCACACTATAGTGCAGTAAAGGGAAATATTTCCTTTCCGGACTATTGTGTGGTCTCGGAGTTGGTAGATTTAAAGAGCAGAGGGTGGGGGGAAAGCCCCCCATGTGGGGGGTGCAGGGGAGCTTGGCCCCTACTTGCAACAGTTAGTTTACTGTTGCATTTTTTTTTCTGTGTTCGAACTTCAGCAAGTTCGAATATATGGTTTCGACCATATAGGGTTCGACCTTGTTGAAGTTCGATAACGTAATAGGAACCCATTTTAAGCACCACTCAGTCTTTCTTATGTGGAGTCTGACAGGATGAATCATGAGAATCATAGATGCTATGAGTCTTTGTATCATAAGAAATTCCCTTGCTGAAGTCCTGGGACTGAGTGGGAAAATTTATGAATATTTAGATATAGATTTACTTTTTCCTGTGGTAGAAGAGTTCTTTGAACTGAAGTATCTAGGAGATACCCCAGGAATATAATCCTATGGAAAGGAGTGAAAATAGACTTTTGAATGTTATCCTGGAAACTCAGCCTGTGAAGGAGCTCTCTTACCCATGTGAGAGATTCTAGACCCTTTTTTTTAAACAAATCTGCAAAGATAAGCAAGTCATCTTAATAAGGGAAATGGAAGTTTGCAATAGACTATCACTGAAACCAGACACTTTGTGAACCCCCTTGGAGTAGTGGAGACTTCCAAAGGATAATGCAGAGAACTTATAGTATAATCAAGACACAGAGAACCTTGAAAACTTTTAAGATTTTAAGCTACAGTACTATGATGATAAGCATCCTTTAAATCTAGAGTTACAAAAAAAAAAAAAAAACAACTGAAAAGGTAAATCGGTGTCAACAGGTTGTAAAGTGACAGCATTTTGAACTTTGGAGCTTTAATAACACTGACGGAGAAAGGAAAGCTCTAACACTGGTCTCCATGATGCTTTTTTCTTTGGTACCAGAAACATTTTTGAATAAAAATCTTCTTCTGGAAAAAGAAAGAGAAACAAGCATTTTGGCTCCTTGAGGTAACAAATGCTGAATGAAAGGAGGGAAAAAAGTTTGATCTGATAGATGAGGGGGGATCCCCTGAAAAAAAAGGAGAGGTGGGACTCCAACTGATATCTATACCCTTGATAGATCACTTCCAGAGCCCATTTGTCTGAGATTACTTGTTGCAAAAGAGAAAAGGAGAGTCAGATTTGGGGAGATATTTGCAGGCTTGTCCAAGGTGACCATTTTGTTACACGACCTAAACCAGGACACTTAAGTTGCAGCCTACTTATAGGCCTACAGCCCTACACTAATCCCTGCACCCTACATGTGGAACATGCCTTGCAACACTAAATTCAAAGATTCTGGGGGACATCTTTACAAAAATAGGGACAGATTTTAAATATTCCTTTTCTAATCTTAGAAAGTTGCTAGAATAACAGGATTTTGTGTTAGCTTGCATTTTCTGAAGGATATGAAGCCTACAACTCAAAAGTATGGCATTATTTAATTGGTTCAGTCCTCAGTGATTTACCAGAAAACCATAATTTTTATGAGGATCAGACTCAGACCAAAAATATGAGGCAAAAATCTGGACATTCTGGACAGTTGAGATGTATGCTATGCACCAAGGGAATTGACTATATGGATAATTTGCGGAGAAAATCATTTTCTTCTCTGTTCATTACCAGTGTATCTGTTACACAGAACACATCCCATGGAATCCACATGGTGTGATACTGGGTGAGGAAAGGTCACAGAGCAGTAAATATGGGGGGGGGGGGGCAAAGGACCAAAAATAGGGACACTTTTTAAATATTGCTTTTACAAACTTAGAAAGTTGATAGAATAACAGGTTTTACATTAGCACAGATTTTCTTAAACTCAAATGTCTGTCAATATTTTCTGACTTAAATGCTCAATGATATGGCAACTATTTGCTAAAAACCCATAATTTTATGAGAAGGGGACCAAAAATATGAAGCAAAAATCTGGACATTCTGCAAAAAATCTGTACAGTTAAGAGCAAACATCTCAAGTTCCCAGCACTAGAAATCTGGACGAAGCCAAAAATAATGGGGGGACAAAGGCCCAAAAATATGGATACATTTTAAATATTGCTAATATAAACTTAGAAAGTTGCTAGAATAAAAGATGCTGTATTAACATGAATTACCCAAAGGATATGATGTGCAAAGGTTTAATTATTTAGTGACTTCAACCCTTAATGAGTTACAAGAAAATCTCAAGTTTTATGAGGAACAGACTTAAATATGAGTCAAAAATCTGGACATTCTGTGAAAATCTGAGAAGTATGATTAAGAGGTATGATCAAGAGAGAGAGTGGGAGCAAGAGACTGTGTATGTGAGAGATCGGGAGAGATTGAGAGCAATCGTGAGTTAATGCATGTATGAATGAGGAAATGAGTGTGTGTGTTTGAGAAATCAGGAGAATGTGAGAGTGATGTGTGAGTGACTGCATGTATGAATGAGGGAGTGACTGTGTGTGCGAGAGATCGGGAGAGTGAGAGCGATCATGTGTGAGTGAATGCATGTATGAATGAGGAAGTGAATCTGTGTGTGTGTGTGTGTGTGTGTGTGTGTGTGTGTGTGTGTGTGTGTGTGTGTGTGTGTGTGTGTGTGTGACATGAGTGATCAAGCAAGATTGTGTGTGAGAGACAGTGAAGAGTGACAGGGAGTGTGCAATCCCCTAGCAGCGATTAGGATGTTTGTGCATACTTCTCAACCTCTTACAGCAAGAAATCTGGGTAAGGCTATAAATAATATGTGTGTGTGTGTGTGTGTGTGTGTGTGTGTGTGTGTGTGTGTGTGTGTGTGTGTGTGTGTGTGTCAGAGAGAGACAGATGAATGAGTGTAATCCCTGGCAGCAGCATAGCTAACAGTCTGCAACTCTCGTTTTATTTCATTTAAATTTATTTTGAGGGCCAAGTAAACATTTGCTAAAGTAATCCGCTCTGCCATTCAATAGACACAGATCAATACATACCTTTCCAACTTATATTTTTCTTCTTGGACTACTAAAGGAGCTCCTCTTCTTATCATGGATATAACTCTCCACCACCTGCCTTGTTTATATCCTGACTGTGGACCTAACAGAATCTTTTGTCATCCACGAAACTATTTAAAGTTTTTGTTTTGGTTCACTCATTGAAGCAGCACTACGAATGTTAGAAACCATTCAGACATAACGGGGACTTTTCTGCATCCCAAAGACAACTTTTGGGATTCCAGGACAGAGACTCCCAAACTGAGACTGTCCTGTTAAAACTGGGACCGTTGGTTACCTTGGGCTTGCCAGGCCAGGAAGAAATGGTTACCATTTGAAGACAGTCATTCAGAATTGTTGGACAGTCCTAGTTTCTGGGATGCTTCCCCCTTTCTCATTAGATCATCTGTAATTGTAGACCACTTGTGATTAGATAAGGTAATAGCTAAACCACTTGAATGGTACCTGTTTAAAACTAAACAACTGTGATTTAACTAAATGTTGAAATTTTAATTTGTATTATATCCACAATTTAAGCTATGACAAAAAATGTTTCAAGGTAATGGTAAAATACTTTAGAGAGCCTGTTTCTATTTGAATATACATAAACTCAACCTAACACACCACCTCAGAGAATGGTACATAATGATCTAGAGGGAAGAAAACAGCACTCCAAACTGCTAGAAAGACAAATCAGCAGTTAAAGAAAATATACAGATGGTGAGGCATGACTTAAAACAATAATTCAAGAGCTACAGAAAACATATTTTTTCTCTTTGCTTTCATTTCAGTAGCCCAAGGACTGGTGAATCTTTAAGCTTCACAGTGGGACAACAGGTATCACAAGGTTTGACTGCCTAAACAAACAAAAAAAAAAAAAAACACACTCTATATACATAGTTTTCCACATAACATTATACAGCTGAAGACTTCATGGTTTAATATGGAGTTTCTGAGTACTTTTAAACAATTATAAAATCAGCTGAAATCTCTTCAAGATACAGTCTTCCCAAATGATAAGTCAATTAAATAAAGTTGATAAAACATAAGACAAAATACTGGAAGCATTAAACTACTTTAAAAGTTATGTGTCTCTTTGACACAGGGGGACTAAGCCATGGCAATGGCCTAGATAACCTGAGATCATTAATGAAGGAACCTGCAAAATGGAAGTGAGGGAGAAGCAGCTGCCAGCATGCTCATCACAGGGGAAGGATATTAACCACTCGCAATGAGGTCCAGGAAGAAAAATGCAGGCCAACCGAAGTTTCAGTACTTTAATAAAACACAACAGGATTGAGCACTTTCTTACAAAAATACTTCATCAGAATCAAATGTATAAGCGCAAACATTAGCCACTCGCACTGATCCCTAGCAGTGACGGGGGAATAATGTGATACTATGCAAGGTCGTGAGATGTACTTGGATATATACAAAGCAGTGCTCTCCAATACTGTAGCCGCATTTCTGCCCATATGCAGAGATGTACTTGTGCTGTGCACCAGAACTGTGATCCCTTTTTCAGCCATGCTCACACAATATTCACTAGAGTTGAAGATAATTCTAAAAAGAACTAAGGATGATACCTACCCTGTTTAATTCTCTTGCCAGAGGACAATTAGGTTACCTCTCCTCCAGCCCCCAAGTGTCCCCCTGCTCTGGAGGGTAAGCTGGATCCTTTGGAGTAGATGAAGAAACTACTGTAGGCGATCTGATGATCACTGGGAAGAAAAACATATTAGTAAAAACATATTTTAAAATATATAGACCCTGTCCCAGGTATAAGCAGGGGTTTATGGAAACTTACAATAGTTTAGAACCTATTTTTTTGCAAAATAATGCATGGTATACTGACTAGTAAGGCTTTTTACTTCCCAAGAAAGAGCAGCATATTTCTGTAATCAACAAATAAATCTTGAGATACAGACAGATATATTTAGCTCAGACATTAAGATGCATATATTTGACGTAGGAAATATGTTTTACCCAACTCTTTCCCTGGCAATCCTCAATGATAGGTGTAATCACTCAGAAAGACAGACAAAAGAGCAACTAAACAAAACAAAAGTAAGTAATAAAAAGACCTCTAAAGTACTCTCATGACTGAATTTAAGTCTCCGTGAAGAAAAGTCATTTGAATAGGTTACCTACTCCGTTCTATGGCAAACTCCACTTTATTTCAGCTTCCCTAATGCAATGATCAAATGTATATTTCACACTATTCAATATATCCAGGAATATTATATCAATGATTTTCCCTGACTAGATGCACAAGCCAGATCTGTCTTTTTCACCACTCCATTTTGTTATGTACTCCTAACAAAAACAATAAGATAATATAAGGCAATAAGAAGCTGTAAAGATGTAAGTGAACACAAACTAGGACCATTCACAGGTTGTCTGTTTATTTTTCCAAAAAAAACTAATAAATATGTTATCTGGCTTCTGAGCATACTGAATTTGGAACACTATATGGATGCAAAATAAATACTGAGGGCAATAAATATAAATAGTACATCTCAAACCTAATATGAGACAAGTTTACTTCAAGGAGAATAAAAACAACTTCCAATATTTAGGAATTCAGACTCTTCCAGCTGCTGTAAACTTGAGCAGGGATTTGAAGTGAATGGGTTACTGTCCAGGTTCACCCTCTCACTCAACTCATATAATAATAGTAGCACTTTCTGATTTGCGTTCACTTTAACATGGTATACCAGAGAAATTCATCAATATGCTATGTATTCAAATCTTTAAATTTACTTTGAATTCCACCGTATCAGAATAGTTCAAAAATGATGCTTGTGTCCATGTGCGTACCTAACAGAGTAGGGCAAACAGATGAGTACATCTAGCAGAAGAGCGAGACTAGTGGAAGTGCCTACCAGTATATGCCTCCATCCCAAACAGTAAATTGTCTTTCAGGAAGCAACAAGGATTTTGCACTCTTGTTCATGAAGTGGCATTGATTCGCCTGTGGGCACATCAGACTACAATGCACCTTACCATAAATGTTTGCATCTGATCCTAGCAGTAGACATGTTTGTTTTTCAGCTGCAACAAAAGCATAGCGAGATATAGCGGAATGCTTACGAGTATACCATTATGCTATATTATATTTCCTTGAACAATAAGGTTTGAATCATCTTATTATACTATGCGATTACCTGCAGGATAAATATTTCAGAAAATCCCCACTTACTAGTACTGGCTAATGTACAAAGAATTAATGAACTTTTGTGTTGTTGTTTCAGAAAAAAATGTTGAATTCCTTCCATAGTTAATATTACCTATAGAATAGTTAATTCAGGCAAACAAAATGGGTATCTTACTTCAGTGTTAATTATAGTTACATACTTATTTGTATAGATTTATATATAATATTGTAGTTTGCTTTATGATGGTATGTTGGATTGTGTGAGATGGTGGTGCACTTTCAGGGTTTTTTCCCTTTCTTTCACAGTAATATGGCAGTGGAGTTGTTATATATACATTAGGGGAGTCTGGGGTTCAGGCAGGGCTTGACCCGCTACAAAAACTTTTTTGAGTTGTTCTGGATTAGATGAAGAGCGTTTATATCAGTTGTGTTTAGATATTCTGTGTTTTAGATCAACAGACATGCACTAATTTAAACATGTTAAAAAATACTTAAGTATTTAAATAGATGTGCTGTAACGTAACTTTATGCATGTAGAACCAATATGCAGTTTATGTTTATGTAGACATTGTGTGGATAAGAATTATATTAAAAAAGTGTGAGAAAATATTTAATGAGACAGCTGTCCAGTTGTTTAAAATAGTTTTTGATGCATGTTTCATCTGAGGATAATTTTCTAGGGAATACTTTACATGAAAATTAAGTGTTGATAGAAGTAGACTGCAGTCCCAAAGCAGAATACGCATGCTCTCTGCAAAACATTTTAGTCGGCTAAAACAAACAAAAGCATTAAAAATGCAAGAACATATAAGTTGTTGTTCTTTATGGGTAGACAACAGTGCTTTTTGGTGTTTTAATAGAATAAAGGACATATATGTGCAGAATGTAAACACACATAAAACATTTCTATAACTTTATAACCATCTTTGCAGTACTAATGTTCTAATACTAAATTATTAGTATTCTAATTTGTTCTCCTTCTAAATTATATATTGGAAGCAGTTTTAATTCTACAGTACTTTATTTCTTGCCAGAGTGTGTTGTTCTGGCAGCATAATACATATAATATATGTCATTTTTTTCTTTTGACTTTTTCTGTTTGATCTGTTTACTTCATGAAGTGCTGCCTTTAATGAATTATGTTCACAGTTTTGCTAACTCTTACGTAATATGACTACTAGTTTCTGAAACAAGTGAAGGATAATTTTTTGTTAGAGGGATTGCAACTAACAAAAATCAAAGAAATTAATTGAGGCTGTAGTTAATGAAAGTGAGATACTGAAAGGAAAAGGAAAAGCAAGTGGTCATTATATTGTTGGAAATCAGATCACACTGTGAGCAAAAGAAGCCTCCTCTGAAAAAATATAGGATCGCTTAACTTGCTTATTGAGAGAAGACAGCAGAATGAGTGTTTTGTCTATGGTGCATATAACAAGCAGTGCCACTAATTCTGTGTATTGACAAGCATGCTGCAGCATTTTAAGGGTCTCTGTCAGTACTGTCAGCCAAAACCATTACTGTTTCTGGGAGATCAAGTGGCATGTTCAGTCAGTGTAGAAAAAGCCACAGAAACAGAATCTCTGACAATGACTTGTGCACTTGGGATACATGATGTTTCAGAAATGCATTTAGCTAATCACAGCAGTCTTCAAGTAATGAATGATAAAAATTCACTGGTATCCAGATCTGATTATATGGTTATTTCACCCTTTGCTTTATTCTTCTTAATATGACACTGTTTTCATGATGATAGATGGATCAGGACACTATTTGATGAATATATGAGGAAAGAAAGAACTGGTTATTACTGCTCATTGCTACTAGGGATATTGTCATTATTTTATTATCCCAACATAAATTAATGCAATCCAAGGAGATATATCCCTTCCCAATAGATAGAATTTATGGCCATCTAGGAATGTATAGTTATTCTTCAAGTACATTTGTGGCAATGGCAATTAAACTATCTGATTTATGTTCTTCACTTTTAGGCTCTGCTCGTAAGTTGAAGTTCTTCAAATAGGCAGACAGAGTTGTCTTGGAAAACCTGCTTGAAACTGCATTTGAAGTCAAGCACCAAACAAACAGATATGCATAACATATTCAAGTACTGAGAGGAGATGGATGTTTTCCACAGCTGTACTGCTCAGTCAGATAACGAATAAGGGCTAAGACACGACAGACATGATAATGAGCTAATCACAAACTTGAGATGATAATTTATAATAAAGCCAGAGTCTGAGAGTCATTTGACCATTAAACTACAGTCATCCTACAAGCATTTACAGCCCAGTAGCATTTAGCATTCAATGCACTTATGCAAATGTCTTTTAATTTCAGAAGCCAGTTTTACATTTTTAAATCTATTTCTAAAAAAGTAAATGCAACTGAATGTGTGCTTTTAACAAAAAGCAGTCCTTCCGCCTACTGATACAAAATTAAATAGGTGATTAAATTGCTCTTTGTAATAATAATAAGGCCTCACTCCCACACAATAAATTGCCAGTTGCATGCCTTTCAGCATTTTGTTACTGAATTGTAGGGTACTTTTTTTAAATGATGGACAATAAGGGATACTGGCCTCATAGTGACTTGACTTAAATCATAAAGCTAACAGCTCAGAACACTAAGTTCTTTACTTAAGTAACTGCTGTGTTTTGGTCTGAATTTAATTGTGCTTTACTTATGCAATAACTTTTTCATAAGGGACTTGGCTACTTTGGATGAAGAGAATAGCTTAGTAAATACTATTGTGCTTTAATGAGCCCAAGTGTATTATTACCATTTAATCTGTCTCTGCAGAAGCTGTTGTGTAGTAAATATACAAAGAGAAATTCTCTAGCTGAATGATTTTATTTATAATCTGGTTCAGGTTTCACATATTCAGTAATTAAATGGTTTATAAATACAGATATATTTAAAGTTTAGTATTTTATCTCCACAAGTATCATTTGGTAACCATTTGCAATGCTGGAACCCACTAGAGCAAGTCCCAAAACATGGACACTGAATGGCTGAAACACTGGACTTTTATATATTAGGTTTGACATGCCATTTCTTGAAATATTCCCTTTTCACCAAGGTATGGCAATTGTGGAGTTGGTATATATAATTTTGAGGGGTGGGGGTGGGGAGCTTTCTGCCCCTGCAAAAAGAAGTTTTAAGGAGAAGAGCAATTTTTGAAATTCACTCCGCTTCTGTGTAGTCGGTCATTTTTTCAGCTTTTTGGCACTCGGCATTCCAAGTGCTGACATTTCAATAGGGAGCTGTATTATTCTGCTGTTTACGCTGAAGCATGGTTTTATATGTTTTTTATGAAACGTCTTAAAAGAAGATATTTGTATTTTATTCTCTGTAAACCCTTTTTATAAACAAGCAGGTGAATGAATAAATGACATTAATTCTCCTTTATCTTAATTAGTGATATCTGATGGGAATGATAAGGCAGTATTTAAAACCTAACCTAACCTAGGGAACTCATTAAAGGTCCTGGCATGAGCCTTTCCACTGTAATGTACCCAAAGGCAATTCTGGAACACGTTAGCAGCAACAAGGTTGGATCTCATTTACTAATTTGCAAGTTTCCTAAATCACATGTAGTACCATGATGTGGAGATCATTGCTGACCTACATAACATAGTATCATTATTGATTATGTAGACAGTGGAATCTCCTTTCTAGTCAGTTTCAGCACACGCATACTCACACAAACACACACACACACACACACACACACACACACACACACACACACACACACACACACCAAACTAAACTTCTTTTTTGGTCCCTACTGTCCAGTTAACCCCCTCCCCATAATACTTCAGTGTCATTAATATGACTTACACTCTGGTTGTCTAGTGTATCCCCCCTCTGATCACCATTATGTTGTCATTGCCATTAGGGTACTTAAGAGTGCAAGCCCTGGTGTGTGAGCATGCACCCCCTATCCCCCTCATACTGTATGTATCCAAGGGCACTTTAAGTAGTATTCCCTGCTGTCTAGTTTATCTTACACCACTGATCAATGTACTGTGGCAGGTGTCATTAAGGCACTTTGAGTGTGTCCAGGGCTCCTCCATCCATGTCAAGCTGTTCTGTGCCTTAGGGCATTATTCTCTGGTGTATAGTGCATCCCCTATCAGTCCAGTGTAAATTTCCTCACCCCCAGTCCCTTTAGTGATGTTGGTGATGGTATATCACTTTTCAATGTGTATCCACACACATCCCAGTAGTAATGCTGGTGCTGGCACGACACTGTTCAATGTGTATCCACATACATCTCTGTAGTAATGCTGGTGCTGGTACAGCACTGCTCAGTGTGTATCCTCACATATTCCTGTAGTAATGCTGGTGCTGGTACGGCACTGTTTAATGTGTATCCTCACATATTCCTGTAGTAATGCCCGTGCTGGTACGGCACTGTTCAATGTGTATCCCTGCACATTCCTGTAGTAATGCTCATGTGGCACAGTTCAATTTGTATCCCCACATATTCCTGTAGTAATGCTGGTGCTGCTACGGCACTGTTCAATGTGTATCCCCGCACATCCCTGTTGTAATGCTGGTGCTGGTAAGGCACTGTTCAGTGTGTATCTCCACACATCCCTTTTGTAATGCTGGTTCTGTTATTGCACTGTTCAATGTGTATCCCAGCACATCTTTGTAATAATGCTGGTGCTGGTATTGCACTGCTCAATGTGTATCCCCACATATTCCTGTAGTAATACTGGTACTGGTACACTACTGTTTAATGTGTAACCCAGTACATTCCTATAGCAATGCTGGTGCTGGTACGGCACTGCTCAATGTATAACCCCATGAACCACTGTAGTAATGCTGGTGCTAGTACGGCACTATTCAATGTGTATCCCCACATATTCCTGCAGTAATGCTGGTGCTGGTACAGACTATTTAATGTGTATTCCTGTACATTCCTATAGTAATGCTGGTGCTGGTATGGCACTGCTCAATGTATAACCCCATGCACCACTGTAGTAATGCTGGTGCTGTTACGGCACTATTCAATGTGTATCCCTGCACATCCCTGTTGTAATGCTGATGCTAGTACAGTACTGTTCAGTGTGTATCCCAGCACATCCCTATAATAATACTGGTGCTGGTATGGCACTGTTCAATGTCTGCCCCTGTGTGGTCATCTTCAACACTGAATGCTAAATGTTCAATCAAAGTTTTTATTTTGTTACTTTGGCTATTTTTCTTTAGTGTTTTGTTCATAGTTACAGCTTAATTTCCTGCTTTATGATTAGTTTTATATATATATATATATATATATATATATATATATATATATATATATATATACATTTATATATGGGATCTGTACAGATCCCCGACGGCACTTTCTGACGAAGCAGAAATCACCAAACATACATAACCGAAAGTGTTGTTCACCGAAGCAGCACTTTCAGTTAAGTATGCTGGTTGCGCCAGTCACACTACAGTGCAGTTAAGGGAGAATTCCCTGTTCTTGTAAACAAAATAAAAAAAAAATAAAAACAGCCACAAGGGACTAAACGAAAGACACAATGTTTAATACGCCACAGTACACACAGTAACTGTGGCGTAGTAAACATTGTGTCTTTCGTTTAGTCCCTTGTGGCTGTTTTTATTTTTTTTTATTTTGTTTACAAGTTTGGATTTTTCTATTTTTATTAGAATTCCCTTTTCCCCACTGAAGTGTGAACTCGAAGTGAGAATATAAAAGTAGGGGGGGGTGCAGGGGGGCTTGCCCCCCTGCATAAAAAAGATTTATTGTTTTTTTTTGAAACGCACTTTAACATAAGCGCTTTTTTGGTGAAAGCACTTTTGTTAAAGTGCGTTCAGTTATTGTGGATTTGGACTATTGAACTTTCGTTCAATAGTCCTAGATCCATATATATATAAATATATATATATATATATATATATATATGTGTATATATATATATTTTTTTTTTTTACTTTTTTGTGTCCTAGCCTGTAAACCTCATGCCTCACCAACTGCATATAGGCTTAGGTTCTTTGATGATGGGCACTCAGCCTCCTGATCTACTCAGGTGTGGTTTTGTGGTAGATACCACTGTCAGATACACAGGCATCCAAGCTGGTTATGTAAGTATTTTTGTGTTTATGTAACCTCACCCCACCCCCTGGTGGTGATATGCCCACCTGTGTCTCAACAAGGGCTGCCTGTACTTCCACCACATCCAAACATGCTCACTTTTTTTCTCGCCAAAACAGGAGCTGCCATCACTAGCTTTGCCAATCACGGAGCGTGTCACTCTTGTCTGTTCACTACTTTTTATGTGATATGTAACCTCTACTGCACACTACCAGAATGACAGAAACAGGCAGCTAAGAAACCACCTCCCTCTTCCCTAGAATAGACAATGCTTATCCTCCACTGCCTTCCCATCAGTTGCCTGAGCTGCTACTTGAACCTGGGTGACCAGGTCATAGTAAGGGCTTTATGGAACTGAGAGGCTCACCGGTAGATCATATCTGAAATGTTATGAGCTAGGAAGGCCTAATAAGTTTTGTAACATAGTTATGTTTATATACCCCAGGTTATACGCTATACATGACAGATAACCAGGGCTGTACCCCAGATTATACACTATACAAGACTGATAACTAAGGCTATTCCCCAGGTTATACACTGTACAAGACAGATAAATGAAGCAGTGTCCCAGGTTATATACTATACAAGGCCTATAACTTAGGCCTTACCCCGGGTTATGCACTCTCTAAGACTGATAATTAAGGCCGTACCCCAAGTTATTGATAACAAAGGTTGTACCTCAGGTTATACACTATACAAAACTGATAACTAAGGCTGTACTCCATGTTATACATTATACAAGTCAGATAACTAAGGCTGTACCTCAGGTTATACACTAAACAAGACTGATAACTAAGGCTGTACCCCATGTTATACACAGGTCTATATCAGAAAACTAAATGTCCAAAACCATGAACACCTAATGAATGACACATATACCTTACCCCGGGTTATGCACTCTCTAAGACTGATAATTAAGGCCGTACCCCAAGTTATTGATAACAAAGGTTGTACCTCAGGTTATACACTATACAAAACTGATAACTAAGGCTGTACTCCATGTTATACATTATACAAGTCAGATAACTAAGGCTGTACCTCAGGTTATACACTAAACAAGACTGATAACTAAGGCTGTACCCCATGTTATACACAGGTCTATATCAGAAAACTAAATGTCCAAAACCATGAACACCTAATGAATGACACATATACGCCAAACTTAGAAAAGAGAGAAGGACCTAAATGTCAAAAACTGTAATACTGACTGCACTTTAAACTACAACAGCACCACACAGGTAAGTAAAACACACACAAACAAACTTCATTAATCACACTTTGGAAGGGGGCAAGCCCCCCTGCGCCCCCATGTAGGGGGCTGTGCCCCCCACCCCCCTACTTATATATACCAACTCCAAGATCGCACTACAGTGGGGAAAAGGAAATGTTTCCTCTTCCCCATGATCACCCTGCTGGCCATGGGAATTAGTTCAGCATTCCAGTTTTCAACATTTAGGTTCTTCGTGCTTTTCGTCCTTTGGCATATATGTGTCGCCCATTAGGTGTTCGCCATTTTGGATGGTCGACCATCTAATATAGACCCCGTTAAGCACTATAGAAGTCAGATAACTAAGGCTGTACCTCAGGTTATACACTATACAAGACAGCTAACTAAGGTCATACCCCAGGTTATACCCTATACAAGTCAGATAACTAAGACTGTACCCCAAGTTACATACTATACAAGACTAATAACTATACAAGACTAATAACTAAGGCTGTACCACAAGAAGAAGAATAGATGACTACATACAGAAGGAAGAAAGGAAGGAAGAATGCATGAAGGCTAATGATATAACCCAAGATGAAAGGGTGTCCAAGACCATACTGTAACCATGATGGATGACCAAGTCCATACCTCTAGAAAGATGCATGACCACAGTTGTACCACTGAGATTTTGGATTTCTTATCCCATTGTGCACACAGGATGGATGATAGTCTCATTTAAAATGTAAGTAATGACAAACAAACTGTTTTCAGTCCTCAAAGTCAGATGATTTTAACAATTACACTGCAGAACCCCCAGATAAAATATGGCATTACGGAGGAGCCAAACAATGCTCCAGTGATTTTAAATGGGGACCCCCACAAATACTAAACTTGTGAGGGGCAATAAACCTGTGAACTAAGAAAAAAATATTTGATAGGAATTTGTAGGTGACACAGGATGAATACCATTCTTTTTGTGCAGTGGAAAATGTATTTTTGCAGGTAAAAAACTCCAGTCACTCACAGCTGCAGGCAATAGAAGTCTCCAAAAATTCAGTACAATCCAAAGTAAGGTCAAATCCAGTAAAACATGATCCAAAGGCGAAGTAATATCAAAAGTTAAAATAAAAAGCGACCACTTTCGCAGTACAGCTGACCGCTTCTTCAGACTTAAAATATACAATGCAAGAATCTGTTTAAATACTATAAGTAACCAATCACAACACTAAGCAGCATATTCATTAAGAATTAAAAGTGTATACACACACAATAATAAAATGACATTCTGAAACACAGGGTTAAACTCATTTTCATTTCAGTGTTTAAGTGCATGTGCTTTTAAGAAGGGTTTGAGGGAAACTTTACTATTTAAATCAGGCAATCTGTCCACTTTAAAGAATATTATCCATCTTTGTTCATTTGCTTCTGTAGTGTTCTTTATATCCCCTCCTCTCATAATCTCATGTATGACTTCCAGAACAAAAAATTTAAAAACGTGGTCATTACCCTTTTCCATAACATGTTGTGCTAATGCACTTTCTGACTTCTTATTTTTAACATCTCTTAAATGTTCCAGCATTCTTTCTTTAAGACTACAATTCATCTTACCTATATAAAACACATGGCATACAATACAAAAACTAAAATAAATAATATTTTTTGTTGTGCAGTCTGCATAAAAATTAAATTCTATCT